>NW_006283588.1:1130641-1131064 GCF_000327345.1 Myotis davidii
TTTCCAAGATTTTAAGGACCTTAAAATCTTGGAGAGGAGACTAAATCAAGCACAAGAGAAAATGTAAAGTGTAATTATAAGGAAAACACCAGGTTATATCTAAATGAGAATCACCCATGTCAGAATACTAAATTGAAAGTTTTCAGGTTTTAATGATTTTATTACAGTCATGTGCCGCTTAACCATGGGAATATGTTCTGAGAAATGCACTGTTAGGCAATTTCATCCTTGTGCAAACATTGATAGAGTACATTACACAAACCTAGATGGTACAACCTACTATACACCTAGGCTCTAAGCTCCTACACTACAAGCCTGTATAGCAGGTTACTGTACAGAACAGCATGAGACTAAACCAAGCACAAGAGAAAATGAATCAATCAAGAGACACATGAGATGTGAGGTCACTGTCGGCTTAATATG
>NW_006283588.1:1131140-1139357 GCF_000327345.1 Myotis davidii
AGGGAATATGTCCTGAGAAATGCATTGCTAGGCAATTTCATCCTTGTGCAAACATCGATAGAGTACATTACACAAACTTAGATGGTACAGCCTACTATACACCTAGGCTCTAAGCTCCTACACTACAAGCCTGTATAGCAGGTTACTGTACAGAACAGCATGAGACTAAACCAAGCACAAGAGAAAATGATGCAATCAAGAGACGCATGAGATGTGAGGTCACTGTCGGCTTAATATGACATATTGTTGTACAGCAAATTCTTTTATAAGTAGAAAGAGCACTCTAAAACCCTGATAAAAAGTCTAGTATAGTAAATAACATAAACCAGTAACAGTTTTTTATTGTTATTATCAAGTATGTACTGTGCATAATTGTATGTGCTGTACTTTTATATGACTGGCAGCAAATAGGCTTGTTTACACCAGCATCACCACAAATATGTGAGTAATGTGTTGCACTTGGCTGTTACCATGGTTACGAAGTCACTAGGCGATGGGAATTTTTCAGCTTCTTTATAATCTCTGGGACCACCTTCATATTTATGGTCAGTCATTGACAGAACTGTTGAAATGCAGCATAGGGTTGTACTCACAGCTTACTTCGAAGGCCATTTTATATAGCAATTGTTTTCAAATGTCATAAACCTTCTTTTGTTACTTTCTTGTAAAATATTTGTCCTTGGTGAGATAATTTTATTTTATTTTTAATACTTTTTTATTGATTTCAGAGAGGAAGGGAAAGGTAGAGAGAGATAGAAACATCAATGATGAGAGAGCATCATTGATTTACTGCCTCTTGCACACCCCCTTCTGGGGATGGAGCCTGCAACCTGGGCATGTGCCCTTGACGGGAATCAAACCGGGACCCTGCAGTCCACAGGCTGACACTCTATCCATTGGGCCAAACCAGCTAGAGCAGGTAATTTTATTTTTAAATAATAGCTAAATCCTTTTATCTAGTAACAGGTTTCACAAAGTAGAATTTTTAAAGTAGATTTCTAATACAGATGATTGATTTTGAGTTAGATTTTTGAAAGAGAGAAATTCAGACGAGATCAGGTGTGTTCAGGGTGCTATGGCCGTAGACAATTTACCATAGTTAAGGTTTGGAAACAGCCTAAGTGCCCATCAGCAGATGAGGGATTAAAAAACTGTGGTACATCTACACAATGGAATGCTACACTGTGGTAAAAAAGAAGGAGTTCTTACCATTGCAACAGCATGGATGGAACTGGAGAGCATTATGCTAAGCGAAATAAGCCAGTCAGAGAAAGATCTCATGATCTCACTCATTTGTGGAATATAATGAACAACATAAACTGATGAACAAAAACAGATCCAGAGACAGAGAAGCATCAATCAGACCGTCAAACCTCAGAGGAAAGGTACGGGAGGGAGAGATCAACCAAAGGACTTTTATGCATGCATATAAGCCTAACCAATGAACACAGACAACAGGGAGGTGAGGGCATGAGTGGGGGTGGTTTGGGGGGACAATGGGGCAATAAGGACACACATGTAATACCTTAATCAATAAAGAAAAAACATTATAAAAAATTCAGGGACACTGTTCATAAATAAGGCAGTTGGCTATAATGTAATGATGTTATATTCCATGGTTTGTAAATTGGCTTTGAAAGTTTTTTAAAGGAGTCTCAAGAGTTTTTAAACAATGAGGCTTATGTAAACATGTATATAGTATTTATTATATAGCATTATTATATACCATGCACAGTATAAGTACTTTATATCTATTAATTCATTTATACTCACAACTAACTTATGCGAAAGGTATTATTATTATTATACCCATTTTATAGATGAAGAACTGACCCACAAAAAATTTAAGAAACTTATGTCACAAACTAGGAAGTAGAGTTGGAATTCAGTTTCAAATCTAGGTACTTCACTGAGGATGATATGCTAAACTATCTTTGTAATGTTAATTTTCCCAATATAATCAATCATGCCTTCAAATAAAATCCATGATCTCGTTTTTATACAGCCCGTAAGCTAATTTTTTGATGTTTGAAAAAACACTAAAAGAGGGAGAATATTTTGTAGCACATGGGTATTATGTGAAATTGAAATTGTAGTGTCCACACAGACAGTGTTTTTGGGGGCACATCGCGTAAATTGGTTTATGGATTGCCCATGCTGCTTTTGCAGTACAACAGCAGAATCGAGTAGTTGTGACAGAGACTGATTCTCCCAGAAAGCCTAGAATTTTCACTTCTGATCCTTTTTAAAAAAGTTTGCTGACCTCTGACTTAGCAGAATAATAATATGGATAACTTTGTCCTAACACATTTCTCAAAAGAAATTCCAAAAGAAATCAGATACAGTAGTTTATATTGTAGTGATTTGATTTGACATTGCTTATGTTAAATTAAATTTTTTCTCATGCATATAATATGTATCTATTTGTTCAATAGCTGTTTAATTCACATATGCCAGTCATCGTTTGTAGAAAAATTTAAAAATGCTGGAAAGTATACAGACTAAAATAAAAACTGTAGTGTCATTATGGCCAGCTCTCATGTTCTCAAAAATATCTATTTAGTGTTTTGCAGATCATTAGAAAATCAATAAATCTTTATTAGTAATTAATTTCATTGTATTTTACACATAGAATGTTTCTCATTATGTGCTGAATGACTCTACATGTTTATAAAGAGATAAAAGAAAACCATGTAGAGACAGCTTTATGATGAAAAAAAAAAGCAAAATACTAAATACAACTAGAACGAGGCAATGGAGTCCTGTGGTTGAAGGCAGGCCCTGGAGCCAGACTGGCTGCCTCCAAATCCTGCTACACTGCTTACTTCAGCCTGTTATACCCAGAAGCACTCAGCTGAATAGAGCATCCTCTCTCCCTGGCTTAAGTTTCCTCATCTGTAGACTTATGTGTTTGAGATGAAAGGATATGTAAGATCTCAAGGATTTTATGATCATACTAGAGGCCCAGTGCATGAAACTTGTGCACTCAGGTGTGGGGCGGGGGTTCCCCCAGCCTGGCCTGTGCCTTCTCACAGTGTGAGAGCCCCACCATCGATCTCCCCAAAGAGGTAGGCCTCTCCCACCCACCCAGGGCTCCTCAATGGATTGCCCCAAAGAGGTAGGCCAGAGCTGGGGTCCTGCCTCCGTGCTGCGTGGAGCTGCTGGGACCCGCCTCCACGCTGTGCAGGCAGCATCAAGCCCCCGCCCACCGTGCATGCCTCACACACTCAGCCTCCTGGTGATGGATTGTTATGACGTGAGGGCATCACAGTGTGAGGGCATGACGAACACATAGGCTTTTATTAGAATTGATAAGTTCACAGGAAAGAACAGATACCATGTTTTGCAATTTTTAACATTTCAATGAAGACACATTGTTTTGTGTGGTGTAAGACACCAAGCAGATAAGAACAAGGTCAGATAAATATTTGCCATTGGCTAAACATTAACCATTGCTTCGTAATATTAGATTAATTCTTTGATCCTTCTTTGAAAAATAAAATGTTCGTTCATTCATGTACTAGTATGGTCCTTCTATTTTTCAAAGTTAAGTGAATAACATATAGTAGTAGAGATAATTTTGACACCCAAACACATTGGCCAGAATTAGAGTTAAAGATGAATAATTATTAAATAAATAAAATATCGAGAAATTCCCCTTTCATTCTTCAATTCAATTAAAAACCCACAACAACTCATAGACACGAACAGTAAGGTGATTACCAGAGGAAAAGGGGAGGGGAGAGAAGGGGAAGCAGAAGAGGATAAAGAGGATAAATGGTGATGGAAAGAGATTTGATTTTGGGTGGTGAACTCACAATACAATAGACTGATGATGTATTATAGGATTGTACACTTGAAACCTACATAATTTTATGTCACTCCAATAAATTCAATACAAAATTAAGCCCTCTTTTGTTTTTATAAAAGATATTATACAAATTTTATCCCAGATGATTTTACCCTGCCTAAGCTCTTAGCTGTTCTTATTCACATTGATCGGTTTGACCTGAATGGTGGCTAGAGGTGGCTCTACTCTTTGAGACGCACCCCCGACAGCTTACAGGAGTTAAGCCTAGACGAGGCCTCTCTGTCCAATGCTTGGAAGAGGCACTCCCAGGCAGGGGAAGTAGAGATGGACATTTCAGTCAGGGTTTCAAACTATCTAAAGAATTTTTTTTTTTCTGCACAACATATGTGGCATTTTTTTCTGGGTCAGAAAATGTTTGAACTCATATATAAGTCCTGTAAAAGGTTTTACTACATTTTAATGCTTGTTTACTTTTCTAAAGTCTTCTTTTGACTGTAAAGGTAGACTCTGTACATGAGTGGCACCGTTCTCAATTTACTCAGTGATGGTGGAGTGTGAAATAGGCTAATGGATTTGTCCATGGACACATGCTTCTCCACATTCCAGCCCCTCGGGGTTCTGTCCACCAGCTATATTGAACTTCTTTTTATTTCTGTAATTGGCCATGCTTTTCCACTTCAGACCTTCAAATATGATGTTTATTCTGCCTAAAAACTCATTCCCTACCTCTTTGCTTGGCTGATTCCTATTGACTAATATCCCTTTATGTAACATAGCGATTGGTACCTACTATATGCCAACCTAGGAAGCCATTCCTGGCCCTTCTAACCAGCAACCTGTCCTTCTATTATAGTCCCTAACATACTACTGTCTGTCATTGCTAGTTTCATTGTCTTATGTGCTTGGTTGAGAGCAGGAAATGGTTCTATTATTCTCACCTTTGTCTATTTCTGGGGCCCAACACTGGCATCGAATAGCTGCTGAAGAGATTCATGTGAGCGAATGCCCAAATAATTGGCAGCGCTGTTAATAGAGGTGTGCATATAAATAGAACTGCCTTAGAATTAAAGAAAAAGTTGAAATGAACTTGTTTGGTTTGAAATTTATTTATGGGTCAAATTCATCAGCCCAATTCATTATTTTGAATGTCACTGATATTTAGCTCACTGATAAAGTTCAGACAGATAGAAAAGGAGAAATTGTAAACCAATAAATGTTATCATTTCAAATGAAATAAGACATCATAGATATATGTAAATATCGAATCATTATATTGTGTATCTGAGACTAATAGTGTTTTATGTTACTTATATCTCAGTTAAAAATATTGGGAGGATTGCAGTCATAATCACCACATTGCTGCATAGTCAGTTAAAAATACATTTTCCAGAGCTCAGTAATGACCATAAAGAGCTAATAATTCAAATCTTCTAAATATTAAAATCACATTTTTAAAAATAGATTTGATATCGGAACCAAAACTTAAAAAAAAAGTCTATCCCACAGCAAGTAATCATTTATCTGTTATCTGTGTTAGTCACCTTGGGCTGCCAGTCCTGTCAAAACTGCGTGGCTTAAACAACGTCAATTTATTTCTCACTCTTCTGGAGGCTGGAAGTCCCAGATCTAGGTCCCTCAGATGTGATTTCTGGTGAGGACTCTTCCTGGCTGGTAGATGGCTGTGCTTTTGTTGCATCCCCATGTGAGCCCATGAGAGAGAAGGACAGCCAGCTCTCTGGTGTCTCTGCTTGTAGCTGCACTAACCCAGGGGATCAGTGCCCACCCTTATCACTTCATTTCACCTTAATTACTGCCTTTTGCTAAATGCAGTTACATTAGGAGCTAAGACTTCAATATATGAATTTTGAGGGGACCCAAGTCAGTCTGTAGCATTATGATTCTAGCATAACATTTTAAGTCATTAAACTTGAAGGCCCAGTAAGTATTCTTATGGCATGTATAAACACAAAGTAGTATTCATTCATTAAAACAACTATTTATTTATTTATTTATTTATTTATTTATTTATCTCTTAAGCACTGTTACGATAATGCAAGAGAGGGTATTTTTCTGGAATTTGAAGTAATAGCTGCTGACTTGGCATTATCTTTACAGGAATTGATACGATCCAGCCAGATTTTAAATAAAGCATTTCTTCTGGAACATTTAATGTCATCTTTTTTGACTTTTAGACCTGGTCATGAAATCAGAAATTGTCCAGTCCAATTCCCCTGTTTGAAGATGAGAACATTCAGTCCCAAAGAGTCTGAGTTGTCCAAATTCCTGAGCAAGTTATTCAAAGCCTTTCACAATCTGCCCCCATCTACATTTCATCTAAGATGTCCTTCCTCCTCCCGCACTGTGTGTTCTCACCATGCCAGATTACTTGACAATTACCTTCAAGGCCCTGATTAAAAGCTCTCCAGATGATTTTGCCTGCACTCCCCAAACAGAATTGATTATTCGTTTCTCTCTATTTAGAATTTTTCCAAATGCTTGAATATCACTTGTTGCATTATGTCATAGCAATTTGTGTTAGGTTACAGTCTCCATTAAGTTATGAGCTTCTTGAAGTCAGCAACAGGCTTCTATTTATATCCACTAATCCTACCATATAGGATGGCATCTTAATAAATGATTTCCAAACAAATAAAGTCATGCGGTTGCTCTATGGTACATGAACAGAGGAAATTTGGGTCTTCTGATCAGTGATCTGTCCACTCTGAGACCACCCTTCCCTCTTAAGATGCTAGCTTGAGTTCTAGAAAGTCTCCTGGGGCAAAACACTTCCTAGCATAAGTCAGAGAGCCTCTGCAGTCTTTCCCTGAGTCAGAGTTTACATCTAACCCACTGTCCGACCCCTACCTGCTGCAAATACACCGTGCTGGAGAAAACTGTTCCATTTCTTATGGGACAAACTTCACCCAACTATCCCTCAACTTTGACGTTTACTATTTTGTCTCTGGCTTGCAGAACTATGCGAGGCCTGACAATGGTCACGTTTCAAGATGCTTTATACAAAATTCACTGATGCCCCAAACAGATTAAAGGTCAATGAAGTTAAGCCTGGGGCAATTGTTCTGTGAACTCTGGCACATTCTTACTGGGTTGCTGCTGTTTTATTGCTTTGGCCCTTCCCTTATGGTTTAGCCGGGATTGTGAAATTCTGAATAAAGTTACAAAGAGACAGGTTGATTCTCTTTTTGTGAATCCAATGCAACTCTTTTCATCTTCAGCTTTCTTGAGAATTATAATAGTTATTAAGCTATTTTTTGCAACAGATGTCTTAAACTCTTATGAAAACTGAAGTGGACAAAAAACAACAGTCATCTGTTTCAATGCTCTGTGACTATCCTGAATGAAAAACATTAGGAAACTTTACTTTCCTGAAGATGTAAAAATGCCTGGGAGAAATTAGAAGAGGGCCATTTGATGACAAATAGAAATTCCATTTAGGGTACACATTTTATGTAAACACCTGTATAATATTTTCATAAGTTAGGTATTATCTTTAAAAAAGATGAGAACTTTCTAAAAATTCCCTGATTAATCTTTGAAGGCTAATCTTGTTATAACACTTGGCTTTGTGACAAACACTCTGCCACTGTAAGGTTTTCTGGGACTAATAGCTGTAAGTCAGAAGATTCTAACTTGCTAATTAACTGAAACCAGTGATACCAGAACAAGGCTCCTTTCCACGTGTGTGAAGTACACAGTCAAAATAAACCTATAGAAATACACAAACACAGATGCTTTTATCCTATATAATAAAAGAGAAAAATGGTAATCGGCGTATGATGATACCCTTTTCATTGGCTAATCAGGGCTATATGCAAATTAACTGCCAACTCAGATGGCAGTTAACTGACAACAAAATGGCGGTTAATTTGCATATGTAGGCACAATGCAGGGAGGCAAAAGGGAAAGCAGGAAGAAGCCCCCTGGCACTGACAGTGATCGAAAACCCAGGGGGCCGCTAAGAGCCCCCAGGGCCGCCTTTGCCCTGCCCCCCAGCCATGATCGGAGAATCAGGCGCCTTTGCCGCCCTGGCCAGTGATAGCAGGAAGTAGGGGTGGAGCCAGTGATGGGAGCTGGGCAGGGTCAAAGCTGGCAGTCTTGGGAGCTAAGGGTCCCTTGCCTGGGCCTAAAGCGGAGCCCACGATCGTGGGGCCGCTGCCACTGCAGGTCCCCGCTGCCCAGGCAGGATGCTTCGGCCAGAGGTGTTAGGCCTGGGCAGGGGCGGAGCCTGAAACCGAGGGGGGCTGGAGGTCCCCACTGCCCAGGCTGGATGCCTCGGCCAGAGGCATTAGGCCTGGGCAGGGGCAGAGCGGAAGATCACAGGGAGCTGGGAGTCCCCTGCCCAGGCCTAATGCCTTGGCCAGAGGCGTCAGGCCTGGGCAGGGGGG
>NW_006283588.1:1139625-1140405 GCF_000327345.1 Myotis davidii
GGTCAACGCCTGAGGGCTCCCAGTATGTGAGAGGGGGCAGGCTGGGCTGAGGGACACTCCCCCTCACCCCCACCCAGTGCATGAATTTCGTGCACCAGGCCCCTAGTTTATGAATAATAAGAATCTTAGATATTAAATAAATATTAATGTAAAATTAATATTTACATCAAAAGAATAAAAATATTAAATATGCTTACTGACACAAATATTAATATGAATGTTTGTATTGTTAATATGAAGATTAAAATAAATTTTAAAATAAGGTAGTAATAATAAAATAATGAGGAACTTCATTAAAGTGCTAATCAGATGAGTGAGGCTGCAAAGGATAGGTGCTGTCTTGGTAAAAGAATGGGGAAGGCCCGGCCACTGTGGCTCAGTGGTTGAGCATCAACCCATGAACTAGGTCACAGTTAGATTCCCAATTAGGGCACATGCCCAGGTTGTGAGCTCCATCCCCAGTGTGGGGTGCGCAGGAGGCTGCCGATCAATGATTCTCTCTCATTGATGTTTCCATCTCTCTCTCCCTTCTTCTCTGAAATCAATAAAAATATATTAAAAAAGAAAAGAAAAAGAGAATGGGGAAGGCCTTTGATTTGCATTTAGTCCAAATGTGCTCAGTTTTTCTGGTAGTAATTTTTCTTACATGCATGTTTAGCTGCATGGACTATTTTAATTTGTCTTTTACATTTTCTTCTGGTCTGCAGTGGGTAAAATAACTGCAACAAGAGTTTTTTTCCTTTAAAAATAAACATGAAAATATTCTTTCACTTTATCCAT
>NW_006283588.1:1140449-1144206 GCF_000327345.1 Myotis davidii
CAATCGCAAAACAAGGTTACAATACAGAGTACAACATAAAGTTCCTGATAAGGAAGGACTCCAATTAAAATGCTAACAGTAAAGGGAAATAAAAAAGAGGTGGTGAGTAGAAAAATATTTCCCTTTTGTTTGAACCTAAGCACCCAAGATGGCGATTCTTTTAAGTATTGTTTCTTTTCTTCTTTTTGTGTATACTCACTGACATAGTTATTCAAATTAAGACTAGTTACCTTGCAAGATTGTGGACTATATTCCTCCTTCATTTACAAAACTATTTGTAAGGTAATGCCTATTTCATCGCACAAGAGCAAGGCAGTCACAAATAAACTTTTTACAGAACATTTGTTCTCTGTCCTCTCTGCTATCTTGCAGATCCTTTCTCATATGCAGATCCGGAATTCCTGGCATTGAAATGGCTTATTTTGTATCCTGAACCCATCAATTTGGCTTTATTGGGTAATGTTACGCTCAGGTAATGCTATACAAATCTGGGCAAATGAGTTTTGCTTCAAAGACCTGGGACTGTATAAGGAAAAAGGTCCCAGTTCTGCAGGGACGCGCACCTGCAGCTTTGCTTGAGGTCAGTGGGCATCCTGACTACCGGAAGAAGGAACGTTTAGTTTCAGCAGGTTCAGCAAAACACAACTCCTTCTAAACAAAGCACCAGAGAGGAAATCTCAGCAAATCCAGTGATGTTGAAATTTTTCCGGAACAGCAATCCTAAAACCGGTTTTGTGACATCCAACAGTGCCTTCAAACATTTAAGGAGTTTTGCAAAATTCTTTACGAAATTCTCAAAATACACTTAACTGTTTATTACCAAAAACTGATATGAAATAAAAAAAAAATACGAACCATGCGATGTTTCAGGAGAGAAGTTGGACAGTGCCATAACATTAAGTAGTGAGACACTATTGTAACTTTTAACAAGTTGGAAGTTTAAGTTCTAAAGCATTGAAGTATGTACCAGAACATGCATGAAGTTAAGCTGATGCTATACAGTTTGTTATGGAATGAATGAACAGAAATACCCGGATATCACGGATGCATTTACACTTGATGGAATTTGACAGGGACGGGATAATTGCTAATTGGAAGATTTATGAAGAGCTCCTGCATTAACATTTTATTTTATTTAAGTATATTTTTACCAGAGGCCTGGTGCACGAAATTCATGCATGAGTAGGGTCCCTAGGCCTGGTCCCTAGGTCCATCAGGGCCATCAGGTTCCCTGCCTCCCCACCTCCTCCTTCCCTCACTCCCTCAGCATCCCACCACAGCTGCTGGTCGCCCACCATGTTCTGCACTGCCCCTGGTGGTCAGTACATGTCATAGCAAGTGAAAAAACTCCCGTTCTGCTGGTCGAACTCCCGAGGGGACACTTTGCATATTAGCCTTTTATATATATAGATTGGCTTTTAGAGAAAGAAGAAGGGAGAGGGATAGAGAGACAGAAATATCAATGAAGGAGGAAGTCATTGATTGGTTGCCTCCAGCTGGTCCCCCATCAGGGATCGAGCCTGCAACTCTGGGCATGTGCTCTGACTAGGAATTGAACTGGCGACCTCTTGGTTCCTGGGTTGACGCTCAGCTGCTGAGCCACACCAGCTGGGCATCCTGCTTCAACATTTAAAAAAATATATATTTTATTGATTTTTTACAGAGAGGAAAGGAGAGGGATAGAGAGTTAGAAACATTGATGAGAGAGAAACATCGATCAGCTGCCTCCTGCACACCCCCTACTGGGGATGTGCCTGCAACCAAGGTACATGCCCTTGACCGGAATCAAACCTGGGACCCTTCAGTCCGCAGGCCAACACTTTATCCACTGAGCCAAACGGGTTAGGGCCTGCTTCAACATTTTAAAAGTGTGTATGCTAGATTCTCTATTCAGATATTTCAAAAGCATTCTCCCAGAACTGGGGAGATTCTTTCTTTATCTGACGCCATAGGAGACAGATAACCTGAATTCACAAACAAGCTGGCTTGCCTTGAGCAATTTATTCCATGTCTCTGAATCCTAGTTTTCTCTTCTGTAAGGGCAGAGTAAGCCCCACTCCTTTCCCCTGTTGAATTATTTTGAGAATTAAATGCACATAAAACACTCAGCACAGGGGCCTGCTCAGAGTGAACACTCACATGCTAGCTTCCCAAGACAGTGGATGAAACCTTGCCTGTACATCACAACCACCGGAGGAAATTTAAACCATGCTAGCCAGTTGCCCCTACAAACCAACTTAAATCAAAACCTGAACTTAAGGACCACCCTTATGATAGGCCCCTGGTTGATTCTAATTGCAGCCAAGGTTGCAAATCACTGCTCAACCTATCCAATTAGTCTACAGTGGTTTTTAACCTTGGCTGTACACTGAAATCACTGGGGACCTAAAAACATTGATGCCTGGGTTTGTGTTTCTGATTTAATTGATACACAGTTGAGCTTAGGAATTGTGAGTGCTAAAAAATTCTCTAGTTAATCCTTAAAAAAAATCTCACTTTATTGCATTAAAAAAAGCTGCACATATTTAATGTATACAACTTGATGAGTTTGAAGGTAAGTACACAACCATTAAACCATCACCACAATCAAGGCCATAAGCCCATCTACCCATCACCTCTGTAAGTTTTATTTTTTTTCCCTAGTTAATTCTAATGTGCCTAGTTTGAAGATCATGGATATCAGGAGAATAACACTTATTCTGTTTGTAGTGTGTTATTTCTTTTCTCTTATAAATAGTATTAGAGGCCCAGAACATGAATTCATGCACACGTGGGGTCCCTCGGCCTGGCCAGCAATCAGGGCCGATTGGGCCCTTCTCGCTTAGTCCCAATCGGGACCAATGGGGGCTGGCCGGCTGGGTAGTGAGCGTGGGAGGTTGACCAGTTGGCAAGGGAGGGACCACAGGAGGGCTCCAGGGCATGCCCGGTCCTCTTGCTCAGTCTAAATGATCCAGACCCCAGCAGCAAGCTAACCTACTGGTCAGAGAGTCTACTCCCTGGTGGGTAATGACCAAATGGTCAACCTAGAGGTCGGACACTTAGCATATTACGTTTTTTATTATGTAGGATACTTTTTCTGACTGTGAAAATAATATATGTCTTAAAAGTTATAAAATGTAGAAAACTATGAAGAAAATAATAATTTAAAAAATCCATAATCTCATTGCCCAGAAATAAATATCATCAACAGTTTGGTTTGTTTCCTATTTTATATGCTAACTGTTTTGTGTGGTTTGGCTCATCCTGTATATACAATATTATACTCCTGTTATTTTTTTATCTTACACTACAACATAAGTATTTTCAGTGTCATTTAATACATATTTTAGGTATCATTTTAAAGAAGTAGCATAGCTATAAAAAGTTTTTATCACATATTATTTTGCATATTTCAAAGAAAGTTCCAGACAAAATATACAGGAAGTTTTTGCACACTTCCTCCACCCAAGTGAAATGTCCTTCCTGGTAGGGTAGGGAGGAGCACACTCAAGCTTCTTGCTCCAGGCAGAACTCAAAGGGCTGACAATGGGTCCGGCTACCCAAGTCCTCATCAATCCCGTTTATCAGTAATCTCTGAGGAAGAGACAGCACGAGGTGCTGCACATTGGTCCAGGTAATGATCCGAATGCTAGGCCAAGCTGAGATAGCTCTCCAGCCCTGACCAGTTTGGCTCAGTGGCTAGAGCGTCAGCCTGTGGACTGAGGGGTCCTGGGTTTGATTCCAGTCAAGGGCATGTGCCTTGGTTGCGGTCGATGTT
>NW_006283588.1:1144232-1147154 GCF_000327345.1 Myotis davidii
CAAAAGTCACGGCAGGAAGAAGAGGGAACAAAGAGAATCTCCTAAAACCAAAGAAATACATCCAAACTCAGAGCCAAAGTCACGGGACGCAATAGATGCAAACCACTAAACTTCTGAAAAATCAGCAGAATTTTCCAGTTTCCTGTACCTAAAAGAGGAAAATATTGAGGAGTGACTTAAGTTGAATTTGCTTATAGGGCAGAAATGAATAAGCAGATGATTGGTCTATGGAGTTGGTGTAGAAGCTGGAGGCAGATTCTACAGGGAAGGTGAACTCGATGACACGAGAGGAAGCTGAGCAGTGAAGCTTAAATGATTTGGGGGAAATCAAGCAGTGAAACTGGAGAGAAAGCCATGATTTAGGCTAGCTAGCACTGCAAAGTCTGGCTTAAGAAAATTTTCTGAACATCCTGCAAAGTATAGGTAACAAAGTGTGAACTAGAATCTTGTCCGGGGGCAGTCAGATTTCTGGGTCCTCTGTAAAGTGGGGAGCCAAGTGCCTTATAATGTAATAATTTCAAGGGTAAGCCTGAAATTAGAGTAAACTCCAAAGTAGGTTAAGCTTTCCTGGATGCATTAGCTCACATCCCTTCCACTTCTGAAAATGGATATCTGCTTCTCATAATCCAAGATTAATCATCTGCTATCTAATATTATTGCCTAATTTTAATTTTATTATTTTTAAAATATGTTTTTATTGATTTTAGAGAGAGAGGAAGGGAGAGGGAGGGAAGAAAGGGGAGAGAGAGAGAGAGAGAGATCCGCTGCCTCCTAATGCCCCCTACTGGGGACCGAGCCTACAACCTGGGCATGTGCCCTGCCAGGTTATCCACCTGGCAACCTTTCCATGCATGGGATGATGCTCAACAAACTGAGCCACACTGGCCAGGGCTGTGGCCTAAATTTTAAATGTATGTTCATATTGACACTCAAACAAAACTATAAAACAAGGGGAGGTGTGGAAGAGGGAATGGAACTTACAGTACGTTTAGAACAGAACTCAAACTCAGCGAGTCTGCAGGCCCTGTGTGATCTGGCCACTCACCCTGCGTCAGCCACACTGGCCCTTTCCCATTCCTTAAAGCATTCCAAGCTCTTTCCTGTCTCAGGGCCTTTGCCCTGGATATTTCCTGTCTAGAATTCTCCTCTCCAGGCTCTTTTCATCCACATGACTGGCTTCTTCTTATCATTTGAATGTTCGAGCATCCTAGAGAGACTTTCTAGGCCAAGCATGTCAAACTCAAAGGCTAACACGGGCTAAATAAACAAGGTTTAAGTTCATGTGGGCCGCAAAAGAACAAAAGCTTCCATTTTCATAGAAACGTAGGTTTATTTCAATAGAGACATGCTGAATACAAAGGACTGAAATAATGAGTCATCGTTAACATAAAATAATAGAACATTTTAATAAAAATTAATATTTTTTCTTGACCATTAACTTACTAGGCACTGAATAACTGCACAAATTAATAAACGTAATGCCAATAAACCTATTTTTCTTGTTCTCCGAAAGCAAAATAGTTCCTGTTGCGCACACTAAACAAGTCAGTCAAGACTAATGAAGTGGCAGTTGGCTGCTAAAATATTTGCTGCTAGTATCAGTGGAGAGAAATGGTGCATCTGTACATAAGGGAAATGAATGCAACACGATTATAGTAATCAGTCATTAGTGAACGTGGTAGTTTGTTATTAATAATTATGTATAACAGGATATTGTAAAAATTAAGTTATGAAATTTTTATTAAAATGTTTCTTACATACCGTTATATTGGCTGGGCCGCAAAAATATTTGTTGTGGGCTGCGAGTTTGTCATGCTTGTTCTAGACCACCCCATGGAAAGATTTACTTCCTCATAACACCATTTTCTGTTTTCCTGAATGCATTAGCCTTCTGTTTATTTCCTTGAAATGCACTCATTCATTTATTCTTTAATTATGCATATTTGTTTACCCTGTGCATGGTATTGGGGATACGATAGTTGGTCTCTACCATCACGAAGCCTACACTGTCGTGGGGGATATAAACATTAGTCATATATTCATATATATAATTTCAAAACCCTAATTCTGTTAAGATCTACAAATGAGAGCCTGTGGAACTAGCCTGTATTTCACGTGGAATTTCTGTGTAGTTTGTTATCTGCTGTCCATCTGAAGGGTGGAGTCATGCTTTCTGTCTGGTTCTGCACACTAGCCCAGAGCAGCCCATTGTGAATGAACCCTGAGCATTTAGATTTACTCTGTGAAACTTCCAGGTAGTCATGAGAACTGTGTACAATTATTCTTGTCTCATGGATTAATGGCATTGAAGCTCAGAGAAGAAATGAGTCCAAGGTTCAAATGCTGGTGACAGGAACAGGAATTGAACCTGGTCCTTATTCCAAATCTTTGCTTTTTCTGTGACACAAAGGACAAGGAAGAGGCAAAGAATAAATTACTGTAAGTTGCTTACTATGCTTAGATCCCAAGCTCATGGGTAAAATGATTTTCATGTGTTTGCCCCCTAAAATGAAAAGCCAAAAACAAGAACACCCTCCTACCATG
Organism: Myotis davidii; assembly: GCF_000327345.1. NCBI lineage: Eukaryota > Metazoa > Chordata > Mammalia > Chiroptera > Vespertilionidae > Myotis > Myotis davidii. Next base: position 1,146,777 of record NW_006283588.1, read on the forward strand.
TGAAAGAATCCAACTTTGTTTTCCAATACCATTGCAGGACCAACGAAGTCTAACCTCGCCAAACATGCTCAAATATTTCTGTGTTTGGTGATTGCAAAATCGGATTTCATTTGGATCTCTTTATATTTGGCTCCAAAATGACAACTTGGATGATCAAGACCAAAACTGTAAGCTGTGTGGCATTTGCTTTACTTGGCTAAAGGAAACCAGGTACAAAGGCACACAATCTTAACTCTTTCTTTTACCCTGAGAAGTTCTCTGAAATTTGAAAAAATTTCCATAGTGGTTTCTTTGTTACTTATACCTTGAATGTTAGCAAGGAGGTGTGTGTGTGTGTGTGTGTGTGTGTGTGTGTGTGTGTGTGTGTACATATATGCG
>NW_006283588.1:1147785-1152347 GCF_000327345.1 Myotis davidii
ACATATATGCGGAGGTATGATTTTGCTCACATTTATGCTTTTATCTCCTCTTTTTCCTGGGATCTCTCCTTCCAGATTTTGGATAATACAGGGCTGGACTAGAGCTTTAGAGAAAAGGCAGGAGCACAAGGGAAGCCAGAGAACAACTAATAAGGTGGTTTCTGGTCCAGACACTCAAAGGACCCTGAACTCTGCATGTAGCATCCACCTACCAGCTTTCTCTTGAGCTTGCTCTCCCAGTTTGCTCCCCACTCACAGTCAAGCATTATTTTTCAGTTTCCAGACTTCTGGGGAATGCCACTCCTAGCTCCCCGTTCGTTTGGTGGCCATTAATCCTGGCACAGAAATCTCTAAGTGTACATGGAGTCTTTTTTTTGGAATAGGATTAGATAAATTTTAATCTTATCACATACTAGAGATATTTCCCCCAAACTTTTCAAGGCTCAATCAAAACTAAACACCTTTCCTCTTATTAAATAAAAACATATCTTTTAAGGAAAATTGTCTCATACCTCTAATTCATTTACCTGGAACCATCTAAACAATACAAACTAATTGCTGTCTAACAGATTCTTTGAGGTTGTTGAAAGCTAAGTGCCAAGTCTTCCCCTCAGATTTAATGAACCTCATCGCAGGTTTTGGCAAGGGTTAAACTTTTGGTGTGTTTGAGATTGCATGGCGAATCTGTGCCCAAAGACTTTCGACACTTTCTACAACTGGGACAAATGTCTCCCTGTTCTGATACTTAATTTATATTCAATCCAATCTGTATTCCATTAGTATAAACCTTAGCAACCTAATTCCACTTTTTAATTTGCATTTCACAACATCTCTCCTATTACCAGCCCTCATGGAGGTCCACAACATAAACTTTAGGGATATCTTTGTTGACATAAATGGCGAGAAAAATACTTTGAGTTGAATTGATTATCTCTGTCCTTTGGAATAAAAAGAAGCACTCTAGGCTGTATCGAATGCAATCAGTCAAGCGCCTACACGGCTGGCTAATATCTAAGGTGAAATATGAGGAGCCGATCCACCTCCCTTCGTGGTGTGTTTGTATTTTCCTCCCTATTTACTAGCCTCACTTCATCTCAAGATACTATGATATTTCTGGGTTCCTCTGGACGGTCAGAAGATTCTGTGCCTTCATTCTCTGTAGGTGTGAACACCCCTCCAATATAAGACACCCTTGAAAACACTGGAGGGACTAATGCCAGGTGCATAAGGTGCCACCGAGTTTGCTTTTGAGGATCTTGCAGCCTGCCTTCCTCAATTAACCACTTACAACACCTTCATTGTATAAGCCCGAGCAAGCAGTTTCGAGACTGGGTTTCCAGACATGTGTCATTTCCACCGCATATTTAGCAGCACCTAACTGCCTGAAGTGGGGAGACCGGAATGTGAGGCATGTCTCACCGAGGAGTAGAGTTTTTATTTAAAAAAAAAAAATCCCTGCACTGCTGATGGAAACGTCAACCTCCCAGCCCGATTCTTAAAAATAAATAAATACAAGGAGTTCCCCATGTGAGAGGCACATTAGAGATGCAAGATATTCATTTCCATGAAGTCACTCACAGCAGGCCTGTCTGGAAAAATGCTTTCATCTTCTGCAAAGGGAGGGAAAAATGTACTAGCAAGAGGGTTGAAAGACCGAGACTTTGAAGTAGAGGGTGAAGTGGGAAAAGTGATCCTTCAGTCAGGTGAATTCGGGCCAAACCAGACTAATTTCTCCTCAACCTCCACTCAACGCATAGAGCCCATAGAATGAAGACTTGTAGAGAAGCCTCTCTGTCCAGTCCAAGGATGTTCGACCTGGGTTTCCTGCAGTCCCGTAGTTCCCACAGGGACCCCAGAGTGAAGAGGGCAGTGGACACGGTCGGTGACATACAGTTTCAGCCAGGACAGCTCTGCTTTTACCTGCGTCACGGATGTGGTCGGCTTTAATTCTCTTAACTCACATCCATTGAGCATCTCCTGTGGCCTGCCTGGTATGATTCCAAATGTGATGCGATAGTGATTAAGATGGCCATGGCCTTGACTCCCTGTAGCCTATGCAGCCTGCAGGCTATGCAAGGTTCTTTGTGGGCTGGTGAGAAGTGAGTGAGTGAAGTTGTTCTGCTAAAAACAAGTAGTCATCCAACATGCTCATTTTGAGGCCGAATAAACAGAGATCCAGAGAGATACAGCCCTATGACTAATTAACTGAAGAATTGGGGATAGAATTGAGAGGCCTTGGTTTTTACTTCAGCTTTCTTCCTCCCAAGTTCAGACAGGAAGAGAAGGGATAAAAAATTTTTTTAGAAATCTGCTCAGCTAGAGAGGATGTAAATTTCAGTCCTTGAACTTCCCCTGACTAGGTCTTATCTTCATTTCTATCCTTCGGAGTGTTTTTTCAAGATGCAATCAAGGCTGTCCGCCCATCCTTGGATGGGGGCCGACATATGCGTCTTGTTTCTTCCAGACCAATGTCTCCGTTTCCCCTCCCATCGGAGGTCATCTGGCTGTGGTTTGTTCCAGGAGCTTTCCCATCAGTCACTCTCCGGGCATGTGGCCCCTTCACACAGTCCGGTCTCTGTGGAATCGCTCGGGCTATCTTGCATTCTTCGCTGCGTTGCATCACTTCCTTCCTTCCTTCCTTCCTTGTACGCACGGAACACTTTCTCTCCAGCCCCCATTCCTGCCTGCTCACTCTCCCAACCGTGAACTTTGCCTCTGTTCCCTTTCCTCTCTCTGTCGCCCTTGAGGCTGTTACTGTATTTTGTAATGCTGAAAACGAGCAGGGAGGTGGCAGGAAATGCAGTTTATTTTCCTTTTGGTTCTGTGCTTCTGCCTTGTCCTCTCATTCTCTCTTTACCACCCCTCCCTCTTTTCTCATGGGGGGAGGGGGTTTCAACTTTAGACCTGGTCACCTGTCCTGCCTGCTCCCCATCCCTTCCCTTCCCACCACCTGCGATCCTGTCTCCTGTCAGGGCTTGCAGGGTTAGATCTGATCAGGCTTATGTGAGGGAGGCGACCTGCAAGGTTTGTGGGTGTGGAATGTTCCTCAGTCAGTCCTGACCTTAACTTGCCTGGGAATGTGTCACAGGGGATTGCTGGCCATGATCCTATGCTATCCTTAAAGATCCCGTAATACATTCAACATCCTGTTCTTGAGAACTGCCTATATGTTAGCTCACACATGCTGGTCCTCATTCAGGGCCAGAGGGAGGGAAAGCAAAAGGCGACCTCTACCTTCCAAAGGACTCCTCTTTCTTTGTACAACCTTGTTTCTTTGCACAGCCTTGTTTCTTTATGACAGCCCCCAAAAAACAAAACAAAAAACAAATCAACTCATGGACACAGACAATAAAGATGAAAAAATAACAACAAATCAAGACAAAACAAAATGTGCTTGTTTTTGAGAAGGGTTTGTGTTCTTTACAGTCCAGCACACTGAATCTTTCCCGTAGCCTTTCAGACCCTCGAATCAGGTTCTCTGTAAACTTTAGCTAACAACGTTTGTGGAAGACAGCCACTCGGTGGCTTATTCCTCTCTTTCATCTCTTTTCTTCATTTGGATCAGGCCACCTGAGGATGAGCTCAGCAGGCCCAGCCTATCTACTGGCACCGGCGCAAAGAGCTCAGGTAGGAGGGAGTTACCAGAGATTCCTCAATTTGCAAAGGAGGAATGATGTCATTAGGACAAGAGCTTTGAGAAGTTTTGCAATTTAGAGAGTAATTTTGCAGACATGAGCATACACTCTCTTCTAGCCCCAATTACGATCAATAATTGTGTGGGGTTGAATAGGGTTTACGGCTTTCAGGCTGCTTTCCGTGTGTACAGTGAACAAAGCTAGTCAAGGAGCAAGTCTCCGACCGTGGCTTCAAGTGACCACTGTGTTCCAAACCGCTGAATTTACTGCAGCAACATATAACTCAGAGTGGAAAAGAAAATTGGAGCTGTTTTGTTGGAAGAAATGATAGGGAATTTTCAAGTAGATAAGATTTTGATCCCCACTTTAGAGCTAAGAGATTAATGTCCCAGCATGAAGAAGGGCCCTTCAATGTCAAGTCTTCTATCTGCTTCGGCAGTATAGTTTCTATTACACCAAGTCCAAGTTCATGTGGCGTCTCTTTCTCTCTTTTTCACCTCCCTGTTTTGTTTTTCTTCCCTCAGAGCCTTGTCACCTTCTCCTTCATGGTAAGGGCACCACTGGCTGATTGCAGTGTTGCCCTTGCACTTCGTGGGGCAGCACAACAATAAGGTCAAGTTCTTATTTGCTGCAGGGACCCGAGTTTGAAAATGACACCAATCAGAAAGGATATATGCACCCCTATGTACATAGCAGCACAATTGACCATAGCTAAGATTTGGAAACAGCCTAAGTGCCCATCAGCAGCTGCTGCATTGAATCTTACACAGATCCCTACCTATCCTATTGTACTCAAATAAAAATGTCACCAGCCCTGTCACCTGAGAGGTGTAGAATAATCACACCCCAGTAGCAATGAGCTTATCTAATACCAACTCTTGGTTTTTAAACACTATTCTCCAATAAAAAATAAAACAATGTGCCTCT
>NW_006283588.1:1152371-1168967 GCF_000327345.1 Myotis davidii
TGAACAAAAACAGACCCTGAGACAGAGAAGCATCGATCACACCATCAAACCTCAGAGGGAAGGTAGGGGAAGGTGGGGGTAAGGGGGAGAGATCAACTAAAGGACTTGTATACATGCATATAGGCCTAACCAACGGACACAGACACCAGGGAGTGAGGGCATGAGTGAGGAGGGTGGGGGGCAATGGGGGGATAAAGACACATATGTAATACCTTAATAAATAAAGAAAAAAAAGAGAAAATGCAAGGCAGTTTTCCTCTATGTGGGAAAAGAATGCTTACAAAATATGTTTGCTATCAGAGGACACCTTCCAGTGAAGCCATATGAATCTGTAAATTGAGTTGGCACATGTCAGTCCTGGGAGATGAACCTAGATGGTCTGGTGTGAGCACATATAGTCCAACTTTTTAGGCTAAACAGACCTCACAGATAGGAAGGTGAGGACTGGATGTTAATGGCTCACCATTTCTAGAACAAACAGAAGTTTTTCCTGACAAAACATGAATGGTACCGATGTCAGCAATGCTCTTCCTGCTCAACCCTTCTCTGATGATGCTTGGGGAGTGGGGCAGACGGGGCAATGCTGCGGATGCATTACCTACTCTCACACGTGCCTCTGACAGTCTCCACGTGCTTAGAGAACACATACTATGTCTTCCACCCATCTCCCTCTCTCTTCCACGGTGCTGAATAGATTTGTTGAATTTGGCTGAACTTCAGATTTATTCTCTCCATTCAGTCTACTGATCTACCTCCTTCCAGTATTTTTGACTTTGTCAAAAAAGAAAAAAAAAAAAAGAAACAATTGTTCTCACCAAATCATCAAAGACCGGCTTTTTCTGTTGTTAAATCAAATGGGCAATTTTTAGCCTTGATCATATTCTCATGGCTTTCCTATAGCATATCAAAGTAGTAACCGTGCTCTCCTCTCAAAACTATGTTCTATGGCAGTCTCAGACAGTGCTTGCTCATCAATTTTTTGGATACTCCAATTCCATTTTCTCTGGATGTTTCTCTCATTCTTCCAGTTGCTCAGGCAGAAACCCTGAACACACCTTTGACTTATTTCTCTTACAGAGAACATTGAATCCATCAGAATTTCTGTTTTGTTCTTTTTAAAAATTCTATCTAGAATATAAATGTTGTGGGTGTTTGTTTGTTTTTCACCATTACCACTGCTATTGCCTTGGCCTAGCCTCTCTTGCCTGGACTGTTATACTCACCTCCCTGGTTGCTTCCTTGCCCTGGCAGGTTGCTCTCAACACAGCAGCCACAGCAGCTCATTTAAAGCCCAAGTCAGATCATGCAACATCATCATTCAGAACCCTCCCCAGGATTCCCTTCTCACTTAGAATAAAGGTCAAAATGCTCATTATGGCCCATGAGGCTTTCAGTGCCCTGGTGTCTCTCTCTTATCACTCAGCCCCAGCTAACTGACCCCTTACTGGGTTCCCAAACATACCTGGGGCACTCTTGCCCTAAGCCTTCTGCACTTGCTGATCAGAGATCTATATGGTTTGCCTTCTTCCAATCTTTACTCAGATACTACTGTCTGCCATCATGGATGAACCTAGAGGGTATTACGCTAAGTGAAATAAGTGAGAGAAAGACAAATATAATATGCTTCCATGTATATGTGCAATCTAAAGAACAAAACAAATGAACAAACAAAACAGAAACATTTATAGATACAGAGAATAAACTGATGTTGCCAGAGGGGAGAGGGTTTGTGAGATGGGTTAGAAAGGTGAAGGGATTAAGAAGTACAAATTAGTAGCTATGGAAGAGTCACAGAGATGTAAATTTTAGCTTATGAGATATAGTCAATAATACTGCAATAACTATGAATGATGCCAGGTGGGTACTTTAGTTATCGGGGGTATCACTTTGTAAATTATATAATTGTCTAATTACTGTGCTATACACCTGAAACTAATCCTATATAATAAAAACCTAATGTACAAATCGACCAAACTGTGGAATGACCAGTTGCTATGATGCACACTGACCACCAGAGGGAAGACGCTCAACATAGAAGCTGCCCCCTGGTGGTCAGTGCGCTCCCACAGGGGGAGTGCCACTCAGCCAGAAGCCTGGCTCATGACTGAGGAGCACAGTGGTGATGTCGGGAGCCTCCCTGAAGGTAGGCAGTAAGGAGTGAAGGGTCCTGGACTGCAAGTGGGAGCAGCCTGGGCTGAGGGACCCACCCCCTAGTGCATGAAATTTTGTGCACTCGGCCTCTAGTATCAAATAATATTGAATGTGAATTTTAATTGAAAAATAAAATAAAAAAATGTTACTGTCAGAACTTCTAGTGAGGCCCAACCTCATCACTGTCTCAAAGCCCACACCCCACCCATTCTTCCTCTCTTTCTCTTTAGAACTTATCATTTTTATTTAATTTTTATTTTTTTAAATATATATTTTATTGATTTTTTACAGAGAGGAAGGGAGAGGGATAGAGTTAGCAACATTGATGAGAGAGAAACATCAATTTAGCTGCCTCCTGCACACTCCCTACTGGGGATGTGCCTGCAACCAAGGTACATGCCCTTGACCGGAATCAAACCTGGGACCCTTCAGTCCGCAGGCCGACGCTCTATCCACTGAGCCAAAGCAGTTAGGGCCATATCATTTTTAAATGTGCTAATATACTATCATCTCTAAAAAAGCAAGGACTTATAATTATTATTCCCACTTTTATTACTAATGTACAGTAGGTCCTCGGGTTACGTCAGAGATCCATTCCTATGGTGCGACATAGCACGATTTTCACCATAAGTCGGAACCCACCTAATAAGCACTTACGTCACTCACATGGAGCACATACACAACAGTAATGAAGTGAAACAGTAAAAAAAATTTAAACGAAAGATAACAATTCCTGACCTTTACTTGTGGTAAATAAATAATAAAAAACGTAAAGCATGTATGTACATATGTTGAAATGATGGAACTTTTTTTTTTATACATAAATGGGAGATGGCGACATAACCACAAAATGACGTACATCGAGTCCGACGTAACCCAAGGACTGTCTGTAGTGTTTGCCAGAGTAAGTGCTCAATAAGCATTTGTTGAGTGACTAATTGACCAGATGTTTCCCATGGTTTTCTCTTAGTCTTTTTTCATGTCACTTGCATGTCACCTGTTTAAAATCACCCATCTGCAGATAACACTGCATGGAAGATTTCTCCTTGGAGTTCAGACATGTATATTTAAACACCCCAGGCATTGCCCTTGACTTATGTATTCACTATGACTTTCTCCTCCAAATGGATGCAGCGGTTCTCAACTTGTGGGTTGAGACCCCTTTGGCGGTTGAACGACCCTTTCACAGGGGTTGCCTAAGACCATCCTGCATATCAGATATTTACATTACGATTCATAACAGTAGCAACATTACCGTTATGAAGTAGCAACGAAAATAATTTTATGGTTGGGTCACAACATGAGGAACTGTATTTAAAGGGCCAGAAGGTTGAGAACCACTGGGCTAGCGCATAGTGATGTGCATAATTGAAACGTCTGGTTGTAGGGTTGTCTTCAGGGGTTGGCTGAAAGCAGGGTTCAAACAGTGTCACCAATCCTACAGGTTCTTGCTCCCTCCCTCAGCTCTGCTTCTCTACATTGGCTACGTTCTCAGTATCTCTTCCTGGGGTGGCAAGGGGACACCAACAGACCTAGCTTCATATTCTTACAACTCTAAATCCAAATTCAAAGAAGAGAGCCTCTTTTCTAGAAGGTTCCCCAAAGTTACAGACATTCAAACCCCAGTTGGACTAGCTTAGGACAGGTGGAGCCCAGCCTCCTTTCACTTGCCACTAGCAATACAAACACACCATTCATACACCCTCATCCATGATGTTGGCCAGGGAAATGGCAGTATTTTTGGTGGCTCTGATCTGGGTCACCTGTTGTATTTTTTGGACAGACTTGCCGTAGCATATGAACTGGGTTCTGAGGAGAGATCTTCAAGGGGAAATTGGGGATGGTTTTCAGGAGAATGGAAAGTGGATGCCAAAGATATTACTTGACTGGATATTATCATATTGCTGGTTGCTCAGTCATTATGAGGTCTTGCTTCCTCCCTTCTCTTTACTCCTTACATTTTTATATTACTTACCATACAGATTATAATTCCTTGATATATTTTGAATTTATCCATGCCTCTTCCCATGCATTTCTGCTACCTCAGTTCAGGCCTCTTTGTTCTGTTTTGTGCCAGATCGACCCAGTTGATAGTCCAGAAATGTGCTGCGGGCTTTCTGACCTCCATGCCATTGCTCTCACTGACTGTCTTGCCTGGAAAGTGCTTCTCTTGGCTCTCTACACTCTCACCAGGGGAGATCCAACTGTCCTGAAGTAATAAGGAATTACTTCTGAGCACCTTCTGTATACCATCTTTCCCTGATGCCGTCAGAGAGAGTTAGGTGCCTCGCCCTAGCCTTCTCTGAGTTAGAATTGGCTATACATTAGTGTGTTTCCCTGTTTAATTGTAAGTTTCCTTGAGAAGGTCTACTGTATCTCTAGTATCTAGCATGGCACTTGGCACATAGTAGGCACTCAATACATGATTACTGAATGTGCATGTAAAATGCAAATAATTAGAAGGTATTATTTGGTATTTAAAAGCATCTTTACTACTGAGCCAAGTACATCAGAAAAGGATCAAATAAAAGCCAGGGTGCTGCTATATTGATTCATTCTCACGAAGCCAAAGACTCTTGAAAATACATTTACTAGGGAATGGTGGAAGCAGAAAATAATGCATTAATACAGATTGGAGCTCATTCATTTGACCTGCCATTTAAGATTTTATGATTGCAGAATGGGTACACCTTCTTGACCATTTTCATTTTTCTTGTTTACTTCCTTTTAAAATGTGTGTGTGCATGTGTGGTTTTGGTCATGGGAAGTGGGATACTAAATGTCTGAAAAAAATGGGGCTCAAGAGAAGTGACCTTTATCAGGGATCATTTTAAAAGCTCCAGAAAATTCCACATCAAAGGCTCACATTATGCTTTCCTTAATACTGCTAATAAAGATTAAACATTTATAGAAAGAACTGCAATCAATATAAATCAGTGTTTCCGTGGGCAGCCTGTTTACAGCCATTTTGTACTCAAACGGCAGTATTGTTCTAGGATTGGTCGTCAGTTCATGAGAATTCCAACAGAATGTCCAAACAAATTCTTCCACCGTGACGTGGACAGAACATCATTTCTTCAGAGGCGCCGGTGGAGTGCAGAAACCCCTCCCTCAAGTGTTGGCATTCATCACTGATGGAACTCTGATGCTCACTTGCTGGCATTCGATTTCTTACAATTATAAAGCAAACACAGTTCATGAACTTTCTGTCATATTTTGATCAAATGTTAAACCCTCTCCTCAACTTCTGAAACACGAAGGAACATGCCATTGATTGAAACAGGACATTTAATAGAAGCACAGAAGATACTTCACTTTAAAAGAAATAGTCATATGCACTCAACTTATTGGTTAGCACAGTTTTTGCTCATATAGAATGGGGCCTATGCATTAAGCTATTAAGAAGCCAGATAAACAAATCTGCCAGGACTATATGCATTTCCAACTTCTAATATACGCTCTTTAGAATATCCCTGATGAGGCGAGATGGCTGAGATGCCATCGGCACTATGACCTGGCATCCACCGTGGGCTGGCTCAGAGAATAGCAACAAAGAAGTATAGCTAGAGGAAGCAGCAAGCATGGCTATAGCTGGAACTCACATGACAACTATTAAGATGGATGCAAAGAGGGGTGACTGAATTATTAATCTTTTCCATAATCCTTGTCTTCCCACACAATGACCACATTCATTAGTGTCACTTTGAATACAGAAGTGTGCTGTGGGCTTTCCCTGGCGATAAAAAGGCTCCTTCATATCTTTCGCTTTTCCTTGTGGTGGAATATTCCAGTCTTTCTGGGAACTTGACTCTGTAAATCACTCCTTATCATATGCTAGGACGTGTAGGACAAGGATGTCCTTTATGGGCTGTTGATCTTCTTAGTTAACCCAATTGTTTTGGTCTGTTTCTCAATTACATGTGCCCTCCATAATACATCCTAGTATAGAAAGTACCAGAATTTGATTCAGCTCAAAGAACAATTTGTCATAGAATTTAAGCAAGATGAAAATATGCTATTTAAAATTGATTCACAAAAATAATTTTATGTACTCCTCTAAAGAGCACATCTGCTGTATAAATGGCTGTCATTGGTAGAGGGTTTACTGTGCACCAATCAATCTGCTAAGAGATTTACTTGCATAAATCACTGATCTTTATGAATATCCTTTTAAAGAGGCTAGTTATTTAATTAAAATAAGAATATTTTAAAACTAGCTTATTGCCTACTAGAAAAGATAAAAGATAAAACACAAATGTTAAGAATACTATTATGAATCTGTGTTGCTATGTTTCATGGACATGTTTGCCATAATTTGCAGGTTGGAATTGCCTCATGGAAATTTAATGTAAATCTAATCAATTTTCAAAAGAATTTGATAAAATAGAAAAAACATTAATGATGGACAAATTATATGTGCCTATAATGTGATAGTTTCTGCTTGAGGTATGTGTGGAAATGTTATAAATGAAAGTATTATATCTTCTTTTAATTTCTTGTAATTATATCTTCTTTAAATATTCTTCTAATATTTCCAATTTTGTCTTTAGAAATAGGTCTCTATGGAACAGAAATGCTATGTCCCTGGTCATGTAGTTTGTTATGGATTTAGATCCTCCACAGTGAGCTTTCCAAACCCAAGCTACAACTTCACCTTTAACCCCAGAAGGCCAAAGAACAGACAGACTCAATCCTACATTCTTGAAATCTAACATCTAAATTGAAAATTTCCACAATAATTTTTTTGGCATGTGATGAGAATTTTAAAAATCATTTAAAAATTATTTAAAGCTTGGCGACCATTCTAATTTTAAAAAAGAGCATAAACTATTAGCTCTAATAGTTTAAACTGGGGTTTAAAAACCCAGGACAATAAATATATTATATATATGTATGTGTTAGCTTCAAAATATTGGAAATATGGATATCTAGGATACTTGTTAGAATGAGTTTTTAAAAAACATGTTTTTATTGATTTCAGAAAGAGGAAGGGAGAGGGAGAGAGAGAGAAACATCAATGATGAGAAAGAATCATTGATAGGCTGCCTCCTGCACACCCTTCCTGGTTCATGGTTTGATGCTCAACCACTGAGCCACACTGGCTGGGCGATCATGTGGCTTGTTAAGCTTAATGTCTGTGCAGTGGCTCCTATTTTCTCTTACAGAGAACATTTTCACAGTATCTGGTAAACATTGCTCAACAACCCATGTGATCATGTACCCGTTTTCTTAATAATGAAAAAAAACAACAACCACAGTGGGATGTGCCAGTCAACAAGGCAAAGCTGTGGGGGAGGACTTGCCAAAGGCATGCAGTCCTCTCTGTCTCATCCCCCCAATCCTGCCCTCACCCTCACTCCCTGTTGTCCACATCCATCACTTATGCTTAGGACATTTTTAACAAGGAAATTTTTGAATATGGGGAAGGCAATATGGTTAGGATAGAAAGTATGATTTTGTAATAATACAGAGAAATGTTAAGAAATAAGGCAGTGGGTGTGCGGGAGGGAGGCAGGAGGGCCTTATTGTACGGGCTCACAGTTAGCACGGGGAGAGGGGAAATTCAGCAGTGCCAGTACACTTCCCCTCTTTCTGCAGGATTCTGCTTCCTATCATTCCAAAGTCTGCCAAAACAGCCGTCAGCGTTCCCCTGCAGAGGCCCTGCACATGACAAAAGCAAGACAAGGCTGCTCTTTTTAGCCAATACGCAACCCTAGCTCTTGCTGGGTGACTCAGGTCAGGGGGTGTCACTGTGTCAAGATTCCTCACCTGTTCAATATTGATCCCTGTAGCTGATTACAAGGCTATTTGAGGTGAATTATGAGCCAGCAAATTGTAAATATGAGGATGGGGGAACAAAGAAAATTTAGTAGAAACCACCAGTGACAAAAAGCAGTAGTTAATGAGTTTTTTAGCTGCTTCATTCTCCTGCACTGTTATTTGCTCGTTTTTTTGTTTTTGTAGATTAAAATGTTTTCGGAGGCTTAGTTAGGGGCAGGGTGGTACAGTGAAGATTTCTAGGATTTGGGTAAAGGAATCCTCTAAGTTGCACGCTTTTAAGTCGAAGGACGGCACCTTCTGTTTGAATTTTCAGTGCCTACCATAGAGACTGGAGTATGGCAAGAGCTCTCATTTTTGTGTAATAAATTAATTAAAAGGAAAAAGCCATCATATGGAAGTAGGAAGTAATCACATTCATGTATATCAAAGCTAGCCCTTTAAATGATATATCCTTGAATAAATCATTCTAACAGAAGTTACAAATATGAACTACTCGGACAAGAAGACAGGTGTTAGCCACAATAACCCTTTTTTTTTTTTGTCATAAGGAGGACATTAAATACGGTTTTTAAAAAATAAAACACTATAAGAAATTCTTTCAAGGTAAACCACTTTGAAAATTAAAGGTTTGTAGAAATGAAGATAGCAACTACATGTCAAAATTGCTTCACTAGACACAGCCATCGATTCCAACAGAAATAGAACAAAGGCAAATATTCCCTAGAGGTCCTTCGGCTTATCTATTAGCATAAGCATTGCCTGTGCAGCAAACGTATGTTGGTAGCATTACAAGTCCTGAAACATCTTCTGGGAATTTAACTCCTTAAAGTTTCTGAAAAGTCATTTAAAGCTCTCTATTTTCGGAACATTGGAGGCACAAACCTTACATAGGTTACTTATAACGATAAAAAGTGAATTTATATAAACCTAAATTGCTTCAAATTGTGGATCTATTTTGGGTGTGAAGTGATATACAATTTGACCAGAAGATGGCAGCATTCTGATAGGAAAAAGAAAAGAAACAAAACAAGAAAGCAAACATGTAAACAAAAAGCAAGATAATAAAATTACTATGTTTTGTATTCTTTAAAGTTTTGATGACACTACTCAAATCAGTGTCAACTTGTTTTGGGATATTATCCTTTTCAAGGTGTAAGATGTTCTAAACAACTGCCTCTAAACAACTTGGTAATTAGAAGGACCTAATTGGACTATTATTTTTATTGAAACAAAACATGCAAATAAACAAAAAACTTTGAAAGATTCAACAATTATCTAAAGGCCATAGAATTTTAAGGCAGTGCTGTATTAATTTTTTTTTTGGAGTAAAAAATAATATTTGAAAATAACACATGGTAATAAAATTTATGATCCAGAAAGTCATTAAATGTGTCAGAATTTTTCTCTAAAATATCTTTTTGGGGAGGAAAAATTGTTCTTGTGCACTATAAAATGGATTGCATAAAGGCACAATGAAAAAAACATAATGATATTCTTCCATGGAGAATATAAACATTATATATAAAGAAATAAATTTAATCTGTTTATAAAATAAATCAATTTGGCTGTTTACAAGCCTTTAAAACCTTTGTGCTCTTATCAGAAATCTATTTTAAGTTCAGAAATCTGCTTACATGTTTTTATTTGTTTATAACACTATTGGAAGTCCTTAATTCCAGAAAAAGTAAGAGAACTTCCTTTATGTGCCTTAGTAACAACTTTAACTGAATTGAAAAGATGCACAGGGGAGATTATAGCTCATGTCCTTGTAATGTGTCTTCCAATTTATACAGCAAATGGAATTATGGATAATCCACTAGAATAATATTCTTTAAAGCAATTAGTGAGTAATGTGGTTTATTCTGTGCTGCAGGATGGCATTAAATGACCTAGGCCAGCAGAGCTGAAACCTGGGCTACGTTGAGTTGTTTTGATCAAGTCTGCTTTCTCCCACTTTTTTGTTTCCATTGCCCTGAGAGTTCAGGACTCAGTGAGGAGGAAGCTTTAGGAATGATTATGTAACCTTGGCAGCAGGGAAGTTCTGGGGCAGCTTCACCAGGATGTTCTTGGGAATGAAGTAGACATATATCAGAGGCCGCCTGGATGCACAACAAAATTCTAAAACTTTTTTTTTTTGCTCATATCATTTTTTTAGTCTAGGGTTTCAATAAAATTTATGCTATGAATTAAACAAAGAAGACCTTATTCAGATGGCCAATATATAAAAGAGATAAAAGAGAATAAATTGGCTGGGGTAGGTGGAGGAAAGCAGTTCTGGGTAGGAAGAGGTATTCCAGAATGCACAGTCTGAATAAAACTGATTTATTCAGTTGCTAGAGGCCCGATGCACAAAAATTCATGCAAGAGTAGGCCTTCCTTCCCCCAGATGCCGGCACTGGCTTCCCTCCAGCACCCAGGACCTGGGCTTCCCTCCTCTGGACACCGGCAGGCACCTGGGACCCTGGTGGCTTTGCTCTGGCCCCGGCTTCGTCTGGAAGGACATCTGGAATGACGCCCGGAAGGATGTTCGGTCAAATTAGCATATTACCCTTTATTATTATAGATTATCGCTTGTTTGTTTGATTATCTGCATTTCACATTATGACTAATTTGGTAAATGCTCATTCAGTAGTTACTATGGTATGAATGCAAGGATAGGCCTTTAAAATGAATGAACAGGCCAGCTGGCATGACTCATTGGTTGAGCGTTGACCTATGAACCAGGGGTCACAGTTCGATTCTTGGTCAGGCCATATGTCCTGGTTTTTGGCTTTATCCCCAGTGTGGGGCATGCAGGAGGCAGCTGGTTGATAATTCTCTCTCATCATTGATATCTCTATCTCTCTCTCTCCCTCTCTCTTCCCCTGTGAAATCAATAAAAATATATTTTAAAAAAACCACACGAAATGAATGAACAGAAAAATAACAAAATAAAATGGATAAAGCAATCTATGGTAAAGAAGAAGTTGGAGACATTTTCATGAACACTAGTTGATTTTTTCTTTGAAGGAGTTTACTAATCCAGAAGTCACCTGGATTATAACAAATTGTTAAAGTGGAAAGAATAGAGAATTACCAAAAAGTGACAGTGGCAACAATAATCTAAAGAATATGAACTACTGATTAAAAAAAGCACATAAAGTGGTCATTAAATACTTAGAATAATCAAGATTATTGATATTTTTCAAGTGATGGTGTCTTAGGACACCATGAAAATAAAGAGAAAACAATTCCCATACTTTCATATTCTCATGACACCAGCTATTTTACATGTATGATATTCAGAATACTCACGTACTTGGTTATTTTTTCATTTATAAATCTGGTATGTGGTCAACAGCTCAAAACTATGGTCAAGAAGATCTCCTATGTAAACTCTGAGTAAGTGTTATTGAATATCACATGTAATCCCCGGTTAAACATTTCAACTGTCTCTAAGAAGTGAGTGTAGAAACCATCAAATACCAGGAGAAGAATTATCAAAGAATCAAAGTAGAGAAGTAGACAAAAGTGGAAACATTTTGAATATATAATTTGAATTTTGGGACAACTAGGTCTGAAATGAAGAAAGTGAGGACTCAGTGAAAATGGCTCACCGGTTACTCTTACTGCTCAGTGTTATGAATTATATTCTTGGTTGCTGTGATGTGGCATGCTGTTGGCTTGCCATCTTACATTGCCCCAAAATAACTGGAAGTTGTTATTTCTCTTGGGTGAAGTATGAGCTGAATTTGAGAAGTAACATCAGCACATAGAAAAATTAAAATGTTCTCATTGTAATGATGATAACATACAAAAGTACTATTCATCTGACCAAATCCTAGGTTGCAGAAATGATTTAAAAAATTGTTTCTTGCCCTAATAGAATCTAGTCAATGTTAAATCTCTCATCATTCACATATGTTTCATTTTCCTCATCTTTCTTTTGGTTTCAGGAATTCTGCTGCAGACATCTAATTAACAAGTTTATTTTAAACTAAACACAAACAAGATAGAAAAACAATTTTTCCAACTCCAAACAATTATTCAAATACCATGTGCTCATATTTTAGTATTATTACAGATTGGTATATCTGGACACAAATTATACTTTTCTTGGCAAAGTGGAACTCCTAGATTGAATGTGAAGAGGCTTATGTGAGGAGGTCATTCTGGAGATTGGAAAACCCATTCCCTCACACTACTGTCATGAATTAATTTGTAAATGGATTGGAAACAGATGCAGGATCTTCTAACACTAAAAGCAACAGAATTTTGAATTTCTTTTGAATATTAAAGCAAATGGCAATGAAAAATGCTTCTATTTTTCAAAGCCCAATGTTAATGAATTACATATTCCTTTATTATTTCAAATCTAGAATATGTGAATGAAATCCTCTATGCTTTAGAATCATAGATTTCTAAGAACTATCTCATTATAAGAATCACAGAATGATTTTATTTAAAGAAACATTTTTCTCTAGCTCCCTGGTGGATCAGTTTTTCTTTAAAAATATCAATAAAATTTTCCTTATTTTGCTTTCTCATAAACCATGAGGGCCTTAGTGAAAAAAGACAAATATTTATTTAAAAATCCACATACTTTAATATTATTGCTTAGCTATATCAAAGTTGAATTGCCACATTTGATTATAATCAAAGGCATTTACTAAGACCATTACATTTTTGTTTGCATGTATTGTAAGCTTTATTTTATTTAATTTTTGATGTGCCATAATAAACTATTAAACATTCTATTTAAAAATATATTTTTATTGATTTCAGAGAGAAAAGGAGAGGGAGAGAGAGAGATAGAAACATCAATGATGAGAATCATTGATCGGCTGCCTCCTGCACGCCCCCTACTGGAGATCGAGCCCACAACCCAGGCATGTGCCCTTGACCGGAATTGAGTCTGGGACCCTTCAGTCTGCAGGCTGACACTGTATCTGCTGAGCCAAACCGGTTAAGGCACCTATTAAACAGTTTTTAAAAAGATTCTGCATGCCTGTATTTCCTTTACTATGTTATTTTCTTCAATTCCCACATGTGACATTATGAAATACGATATAAAAGTAATAAATATATTATTAAAATGTATATTGAATAATAATTATATGAATATATAAGAGCTACATAAACAAAGTAAGTGTCCATTGATAGACAACTGGATAAAGAGAATGTGGTGGTACATATATGCAATGAACTATTACTTGGCCATAAAAATGATAAAATCTTTCCATTTGTGACAACATGGATGGACCTAGAGGATTTTGTGCTAAGTGAAACAAGTTAGACAGAAAAAGGCAAATACTGTATGACTTCACTTATGTGTGAAATCTAAAAACCAAAACAAATAAACACAGAAACAAACTCATAGATATAGAGAATAAACTGATGTTTGCCAGATGGAAAGGGAATTGGGGGTATGCGGTGAAAAAGGTGAAGGGATGAAGAAGTACAAAGTGGTAGTTACAGAATTGTCATGGGGATGTAAAATATAGCAGAGCAAATATGATCAATAACATTGTAATAACTATCTGTGGTGCCAGGCGGGTACTGGACTTATTGGGGGAATCACTTTATTAGTAATCTACTCACACACATATATGCATATAAACACACACACACAAAAGCCATGGTGGATGAATGATTTAGTAAATGATGTTAAAATAATATAACCTATGCCATGCTCAGTGCCAATCAGAAGTCATCTGAATTACAAATTGTTAAAATGGAAAGAATAGGGAATCACCAAAAAGTGACAGTGGCAACAATAATGTAAAGGATATGATCTATTGATTAAAAAAAAAAACCCAGCATATAAATTGGTCATTAAATACTCAGAATAGTCATGAATATTGATATTGTTCAAGTGATGGTGTCCTAGGACAGCATGAAGATAAAGAGAAAACAATTCCCATACTTTCATATTCTTCAATGAAACTGTTCTTGTGTACCCCGAGAATGCAAACATTAGCGCTATTTGTTTCTCACATAATAATATCTCAAACCAATTTATATCGGCTCTGAAGCCACACTGTTGGCATGTGAACACCTGGATGGAGCAGTGTCAGGTTGTCTGTGGCATTGGGGCCTTTTCTTTTTAACGTTATCAGAAGTGACCATAAACTTGCAGTCAGGGCAAACTCTTGAGGCTTTGTTTTGGTGGCCCTCTAGCAGCCTCCGGGCAGGATTCACTCAGAGGCACTCTTTAAAAATGTTGGCAGTCGAGAATAAACTTTGCCAGATGGAAAGGGAATTGGGGGTATGCGGTGAAAAAGGTGAAGGGATGAAGAAGTACAAATTGGTAGTTACAGAATTGTCATGGGGATGTAAAATATAGCAGAGCAAATATGATCAATAACATTGTAATAACTATCTGTGGTGCCAGGCGGGTACTGGACTTATTGGGGGAATCACTTTATTAGTTATATAATGTCTAATCAAGACATTGTACACCTGAAAGTAATATAATATTAAATACCAACTGAAATTAAAAAATTTAAAAAAGAAATTCATAATTACTACTAATGTGGTTTTATTGAAATTTATATAATTAAGAATTATTCTACACAAGATTTTGGAAAATGATATCAGGGTATATCCATTTCTTGATGTTATTTTCCAAAAGCCTATATCTATATTATCTCTATCTCTGTCTCTGCCTCCGTCTCTGTATCTATATCTATCTACATCTATATTATCTATTCATTCATATAATCTGATATATATATTTAGTAAATGATGTTAAAATAATATAACCTATGCCATGCTCAGTGCCAATCAGAAGTCATCTGAATTACAAATTGTTAAAATGGAAAGAATAGGGAATCACCACAAAAAGTGAGTGGCAACAATAATGTAAAGGATATGATCTATTGATTAAAAAAAAAAAACCCAGCATATAAATTGGTCATTAAATACTCAGAATAGTCATGAATATTGATATTGTTCAAGTGATGGTGTCCTAGGACAGCATGAAGATAAAGAGAAAACAATTCCCATACTTTCATATTCTTCAATGAAACTGTTCTTGTGTACCCCGAGAATGCAAACATTAGCGCTATTTGTTTCTCACATAATAATATCTCAAACCAATTTATATCGGCTCTGAAGCCACACTGTTGGCATGTGAACACCTGGATGGAGCAGTGTCAGGTTGTCTGTGGCATTGGGGCCTTTTCTTTTTAACGTTATCAGAAGTGACCATAAACTTGCAGTCAGGGCAAACTCTTGAGGCTTTGTTTTGGTGGCCCTCTAGCAGCCTCCGGGCAGGATTCACTCAGAGGCACTCTTTAAAAATGTTGGCAGTCTCTGGCTGTGTGCCATCCTGCCTGCCCTCAGCTCCTGCTTCTCCATAATCTGATGTTTCCCCTTTATTTATCCATCGCTATTTGGGTGCTAATGATGAAAAGATTAGGGGTGGAATTTGAGCTACTGTTGACACCTTGAGCTGGAATAAAGTATATCTGTCTATTCTTTTTTATTTTTTCTTAACCTGGTAGCAATTATAATAATGAAGGTTAATACCTTCTGCTATTTTTGATGCCTTCAATTATTTTATAATTCCAGTATTCAATACATTCTGATATGAAAGCCAATAGATTTCAACATTGCTTTAGGTAGCTTAGGATATACTCAAAGCTACTCTGTCTAGCTGTGGTTTCAACATGCCCAGATGATTGAGGGTCTCATCACTGTTATCAGAATTCTATCACAAGAAACTAAAGGAATTTCGGGGCGGGGAGGGGATTTAGACTAAATTAAAAACATGTAATGTTCTTAATGATGCCCTCAGTCATTCTACACAGCAAAATGCTAGACTCTCCCTGTTCCTCCAATAACTTATTTTACAACTTAAAATACGTTGTTTTTCTTATCTAGGATTCTGTTTCTTTTTTTCAAAATGCATGACTAATAGTGATTTTGTGAACACCTACACTTATCAGTGTTCTTAAGAAAAACAACAAGAACAAGAACATTAGAACCGCTGGGGCTTTAGTGCCGAGCTTTCAAATCTTTCATGTAACCACCCTATATTAGTTCATTCAGGAACAACACAAGCAACTAAATACCAGGCCCAGAGAGATGTCAGTGAATAAAAGCACTTTATGTAAAGTGATATGACTACTTCTAGGTTGTTTGCAGAAGCATCTAGTATGAAGGGTTATGAGACTGCCTCAAGGGAACAAGCAAAGAATTTAGAAAATTGATGAACTTTTTGACATGAAGCACTAGATCTTTTTTTTCCGAATGTGTTTTTTGGTATTGGATATCCCACCTTTTAACTTTGTAATTTTTGTGTGAAATATATCTGAGAAATCTACTTTAACACTCAATTTTCAGTATGATACACATACATATGTACACAAGGGTGGGCAAAAGCAGGATTCCAGTTATGAAATCTCAAAACACAGAGTTTATTCATATATTATTATTTATTGATTGATTACTAGAGGCCCAGTGCATGAGATTCGTGCACTGGGATGGCGGGGAGGTCCCTTAGCCCAACCTGCACCCTCTTGCAGTATGGGACTCTTCGGAGGCTGTCTTCCTGCTGGCTTAGGCCCGATTCCTGGGGAGATGGGGCCTAAGCCTGCAGTCAGACATCCCTCTCACAGTCTGGGGTTCCTGCAGTCTGGGACCCCTTGCTCCTTACTGCCCATCTGCAGTGGAGGCAGG
>NW_006283588.1:1169075-1177572 GCF_000327345.1 Myotis davidii
ACTAGGGGCCCGGTACACGACATTCGTGCACTTGGAGGGAGGGTCCTCTCAGCCTGGCCTGTGCCCTCTTGCAGACCGGGAACCCTCGGGGATTGGGCCTAAGATGGCAATCAAACATCCCCCAAGGGATCCTTGCCCATCTGCAGTGGAGGCAGGAGAGGCTCCTGCCACCTGCACTGCACTCACCAGCCATGTGCCTGGCACTCAGCCAGAAGCTGGGTTCGCTGCTTCTTAGTGCTGCCTCTGAGATAGAAAAGGCTCCTGCAATCACTGCTTTGCTTGCCAGCCATAAACACGGCTTCTGGCTGAGCAGCACTCCCTTTGTGGGAGTGCACTGACCACCAGGGGGCAGCTCCTGAGTTGAGCGTCTGCCCCTGGTGGTCAGTGCATGTCATAGCGACTGGTCGATTTGCATAATAGGCTTTTATTATATAGGATTGTATTATTGTTAAATCACTTTAGCTTACCCCTGTGTATGTATGTATGTATATACACATATACGTATGTATGGTATATATGGAAAATCTGAAGATTAGTCATTGGTCCCATCCTAGTAATATAAAAGAAGAAACCTTATTGAAAAATAGGCACTTAGAAACCCAGAGAGCCTCCACACAAAAGGAAAGCCAAATATTTCTGGTAGTTAGTCACTGTTATAAATAGACTGCACAGCAGCAAATCAAATATAACATTAAATAACTCTGAAATGAAAGTAAGCATTCTGTAAAAATGTGACATTTTGGAGCAGAAGGTTAGTTCATTTTAGGTGGGTGTTAGAAGTAGATGTCCTTAGAATTTAATGTTTCTACTTAATATTAAAATTGACATTTAAGTTCAGGACAAAAAGAACAGTATTGTAGAGTTTCCCTGAAGTATTCAGATTGCTGTTAAACATTATTTATTCTCTGAGCTTAAAAATCGAGGGGAAAAGTATCTGTTTAATCTCTTATAAAATAGGTAAAATTTTCCTTTCTAATATTGAAACTCAGGAACAACTGAAAATATAAAATTGACCCATAGCCCCTAAATTATCTTCAAATGGTAGTAAAAAGGGAGTGCTCAAAAGAATAACAACACAAATAACAACAAAAAATAAAATGCACACACACAAATTAAAACAACCCTTCTCCCCAAATAAAAGCCTGTTTTTCAAGCTACTTTCATTATCAGCCATTTTCTTTAAGACATTTCCTAAAAGTCAGTTGCATTTGACGGTGGAGTGCTTTTTCTCTGGGTACTTCTCATCGCTGGCTAGATGATTTTACAAAATTATAGCTCAGGAGTTGGGCGGAGTGCACATCTAGTTGTCTGTCTCTACCTGCGGTATTGATCTAGACGTGGTGAGCAGTGTTTGGTTGTCTTGAAATGGAAGAGTGTGTTTGGAGCACAAGTCAATTACGTAATGACTCTCACTGCTCACTGTCCAGTGAGTTGTGGCATCACTATGCAGCTGTGATGTGTGCCCAGGTAACAATTCACGCCTGAACAGCTGAATACATACTCACATCCAATTTCATTAACTTTTCAGTAAATATGTGATTTGCGGTACATGAAAAAATGTTTCTGTTCAATAACTAATTTAAGGGTTTTTTAAATTTTGCCTGTGGGAATGAATAGTCTGGTCAACTGATATGGCAAAACATGAAAAAGAACCCATCATAAAATACTCTAAGGAGGTTAAAGTCCTTAGAAAACTGATGGTTTTATGTTTTACATTTCAAAACTTTACCAAAGATAGTTCTATAAAAATAATACATACTATTTTTTATGTGTATACTAGTATATATATATATTTTCAGAGAGAGTGGAAGGGAAGAGAAGATACAAGAGGGGGAGAAACATTGATGTGAGAGAGATACATCAATTGGTTGCACCCTTACCAGTCTGGGGATTGAACGTACAACCCAGGTACGTGTCCATGCGTGAGAATTGAACCTGTGACCTTTCGGTGCATGGGACAATGCTGTAACCACTTAGCAACACTGGCCAGGGCATCATGTGTATATTTTAATGGAAATATATTGACCACATTTATGAACATGCAGTTATTAAAGGCAGGCTAAGAAAATATACACGGAGTTGTATAAAGTATAACAAATTATAAGGTGACCACACTCTAAATACAGTATGTCTCAAAAAAAATGTAGACACACTTTGAATAATTAAAAAGCCAGCATACATTTCATTTTCAAAATGTAAGAGCATGTGTAGCTCTCAGCCGTTAAAGTGTGTTGACATATTTTTGGGACACACTGTATGTATGTTTCAAGGGAGAAATAGTGGGTATCAATGGTAATTATCTATAATAATAAAAGCATAATATGCTAATTAGACCAAATGTCCTTTTGGACATCCTTCCAGAGGACCTTCTGGACAAAGCCAGGGCTGCGAGGCAAGCCCAGCTCCCGGGTGCCTGCAGGTGGCCGGAAGGAAGCCAAGGTCCCTTGTGGCAGCAGCCGGGGGAAGGAAGGCCTACTCTTGCACGAATTTCGTGCATCAGGCCTCTAGTTCTAAAGCAAAGAGGAACATGCAATAAATATCAGAGTGAAGAGAACTGCTCTTTGCATATACCTTTAAAAGGTAATTTACCTTCTTTTAGATTTTCTTATATGTCAGTGCCACACTTCCGCCCAAGCTTAAAAGAGCCAACGCTCCAATGTTTCTCAAATCTTCACATTAAAACCATTGAGTGGCTTTTTATCTTTTGCCTTAATAAGCAAGTGGTAAAATGAGATCACCGAGTTTCATATTATAATTTTGCTTTTTAATCTTCTTTACCCATTAGAAAAAAGAAGCACACCATTTCATTGAAGTCAGCCTGTTGGTACACATCATTTTTAACACTATTTTTTCAGTGTACCCCAAAATAGCATTGTGTAGTATATCATTGGTTTCTTTTATTTTCAGTACTAATGACTCGGTGCATGGATTTGTGCACCTTGAAAGGAAATTAATTAGAAGGTTGCTGGCAGGATGGGACTGGGCAAGATGGGCTGCATACACCCTGGAACCAACCTCCTGCAGTCCCTCCCCAGAGTCTGTGGAGTGACCCGGTCCCTCTGGCAGGTGGGGCCCTTTGGCCTGGCCTGCGGGGATCAGGCCAAACCGGCTCTCTGACATCCCCCAAGGGGTCCTGGAGTGCGAGAGGGCACTCTGCAAAGTTGCTGTTGTAAAGGGTGTAGAACACAAATGCAAGTGTGCAGTAAACCAGATTCGGGGCTGACAGTGCTCCAGCAACAACATAACCCACGGCCAAAGGTGGAACTGCGTAGACCCGTGAGGAATTGGGCTCCCTTCTCTCTGGTTTTGGGGTGTCATCCAAGAACCGCTGCTGCCAAGTCACTGCAGCTCGGCAGCTCCTGCATTGAGTGTCTGCCCCCTGGTGGTCAGTGTGCGTCATAGCGACTGGTCGGACGGTAGGAGGGATACTTAGCATATTAGCCATATATATATTTGTATTTCAGTCATTGTATTTCACTGTTTTACATGCCTACCTCCCTTTGCTAGACTGAGAGCTGCCTAAAGACAGATATATGTTTTATTCCCACTCTTTATCATCTCCATAATGCATGGCACGTAGTAGGTGTTCAATAAATATTTATTTCATTAAAAATGCTCTAGATATGCTTGAAAATGACCATATCCACTATGTTTTAAATTCAGAGTACAGTATTCTCTTTTGAGTCTTATTTCAGACTTGTCTTTTATTTTAAAGACAGGCAAACAAGGAACCCAAACTTATTTCTCTGTGTTAAGCTAACATGGGCATTTTAAAAAAATAATACAACACTATGATTTTCACTAAACTAGGAAAGGTTATTTTGGAGCTGCTGGGACGTTAGATATTTGAAGTAGTAATTACTTCCTCCTTAAATGTTACCTTTCAGAGTCAAATACTGCTTTCCTGTTGCAGTTCAACTTTTTACTTAAAGGAAAATGTCTTTTATTCACAATTCACCGTGCTATAATATTATACGTGGTCATTCTCCTTTTCATTTGTTTTGGTAGCGCTGTAAAGTAAATGAAGCATCATCAAAGTAACGATAGTAGCTTACACTTTAGAGTCTATTCTGTGCCCAGCATTTCACTAAGCATGTTACATGAGCTACGTCATTTAATAACCACATTACAGTTTTTGATGTGTGCGATTTTACATCTATCTATCTAAGCTTAGAAAGGCAATTTTCAACTGATAAGCAGTATGGTCAAGAAAATAATGCAAAGATAGCCACCTTCAGATTTTGCATTCTTGGTTCTTTAAAGTTCTGAGTACCCAGCAACAAAATTTAATACCATAGTTTGCATAATCAGGAACCAGGAAGCACTTGTGTTATCATTTATAAGACAAACAGCACATGCTGGGTTGTGCTAGCAAGTCACTGCAACTAAGACTCCAAGGGTATTTCTTCTACATTGAATGGATGCAATATGAACTCTTACCTGATGATCATCCACACTTCATGTTGAAAGTGACTGCTATCATTTATAACTTACCGTGGTAGACTTGGGTTTGGTTCCAGAATTGGTCACTGGGGTGGAAGATGGTAGGTCAATGGACTCGGCATTAGAAGACACATGTATTGGTGCCTGATTTACTGAAATGGTATCTGCTCCGCTCTCAGATCCGGACTCCAGGTCCTATTAAGAAAATGCATTTATATGAAGGACATGCACATGTTCTCTACATGCCTTTCTCCCTGCTACCAGCACCTTCTCACCTCTTCCTTCTAACACACACTGACACACCAAAGAGTTGCTGACAACTGACATTGAGTGTCACCCATAATCATGCATTATTACTATTATTTTTTATAATCCTGCATTATTTTGTAACAATTGTACTCTTCCAATGCCCAGATTTTAGAAAACAAATACTAGAGAAAGAGGTAATATACAACTTTGGGAATTTAACAGCTGATTGTGAAGGGGACATACAAATGGCTAACAGGTACATAAAAAGATGCTCAACATCACTAATTGTCAAGGAAATGCAAAATCAAAACCACAATGAGATATCACCTCACACATGTTAAAACGGCTGTTATCAGAAAGGCAAGTGGTAATAAGTGTTGATGGGGTCTTGGGGAAAAGGGAACCTTGTGTACTGCTGGTGGGAATGTCAACTGGTATAGCCACAATGGAAAACAGTACGGAGGTTTCTAAAAAAAAAAACCCACAAAAAAAACTAGAATTGTCATATGATTCAGTAATGCTACTTCCAAAGAAAACAAAGTCACTGTTTAAAGAGATATTTGCATCCTTATGTTCATTGCAGCCTTATTCACAATAGCTAAGAAATGGACACCTAAGTGTCCAATGATAGATGAAAGGATAAAGAAGATATGATATTTTTACATATATGTATATATATGCACACATGAATACAATAGAATATTACATATATACAGGTATGTACAATAAAATATTACTGAGCCATAGAAAAGAAAATCTTGCCTCTCCTGATAACATGATGGAACTTGAAAGCTTTAGGCCATGAAATAAGTCAGACAGAAGCCCAAATACTGTATGGTCTCACTTAAATGTGGAATCTAAAAAAAAGCCAGACTCATAGGACAGAGTAGAATGGTGATTGACAGGGGTTGGGGAGGGGAGAAGGATAGGGAGATGTTGGTCAGAGGGTACTTATTTCCAGTTGTAAGATGTATACATTCTGGGGATCTAATATTCAGAATGGTGACTATAGTTAATAATACTGTATTGCATACTTGAAAGTCGCTGAGAGTAGCTTTTTAATGTTATCAACACACACACACACACGCACACACAATTATAATTATATGAGATGATGGCTGTGTTAACTAACCTTATTGTGGTAATAATTTTGCAATATATAAGTGAATCAATTTATCATGTTGTTCACCCTAAGTGTACACTATATTATATGTCAGTTATATTTCAATAAAGCTGCAAAAAATAAAATAAAAAAGTGGGATGCAAGAAGTAAAAAAGACATATACAGCAATAATGAATACAGAAAGGAATCTATATTCTTTAAATATGTGTGTAAAACACATAACCCTAACCAAATTTCTTATGCCATGAGTAAATTTAGATCAGTGATAATCAATTCTTGTGTTTTTATTTTTTGCATGGAAAAGACAACAGTTTACCATAAGAGAAATATTAATTAAAATTTAAAATTGAGTCAACATTAAATGAACAGTCACAAAGAGCAGGTAATCTATAAACTTCAAATGCATAAGTAGCAGGTAATTTACTAGTATAAGCCATTTACATTCAGCCTTCATGTACATCAGAAATCTTTCACATTAATTTTACCTTGTTTATGAATTGATTAGATAAATAAACAGGTAACTTTGTATCTAACAATACAATAATTCTGAAGTTAAATGACAATTCTTTAAAAATCTACCATTTATATGTTTTATCTTTTAAAGACAATACGTTACAGCTATTTTCTGCCTCAATTTCACCAACTCGATGTAGAAGGTAAGTTATCATTATTACTTGATAGATGAAGCCGAGGCTTAAGACAACTAACTTGACCAAATTCACATTCTGTGGCGGAGCTGGCATTAAAACTCAGATCTATTCGACCCCAACTTGTTAGGCTCTATCAAGAGAGCTCCTTTAAGTTTACCTCTACCCTTATTTTCATATGTATTTTTTCGCCTTGCAGACATTCTTAAAGATTCCAGCCTATATTATTCTTTAAATATTTTATTAGAAGTAGAATTTGCTCCAGCATTTTCTCATAAGGAATCTCAGTCTGAGCTCACTGTTTCATTGCAAGTCTTGTCCGCCCTGCTAAACGGTACGTTCACAGTGCAGCACGAGGGTGCGGCAGAGGGAGTCTCTCTGAATCTGGGACAGTGCTTCTTGGTGGACAATCAAGGTCATACTCACTCTGTTATAATCTCTTTAGTCCATGGCACAATTATCAAAAGTAATGGAAAGCGCCTGTGGAAAATACTTTGGCGATGAGAGAATTTTAAAATTAGCTTTAAATACCAAGGAACAGAAATGAAAAAACAAGGGATGACCTAAAAAACCATATTAGACCAAAAAGAAGTTTTGAGGGCTACAGGATAAATTTTATTCATTTTTAGCCAGTGTCTGGTATGAGTGAGTACATGGGAGAAGGACAGGGAATTAACAAACACCCAGTCGTACTCTCTGCCAGACCTGTGCAATGCATCTTACATCCGTTCTTTCATTGGCTCCTCCCAACAAGCCATTAGGTAGGAAACAATATCTCCTTTTTCACGCAAACGTGAAGGTAAAAAAAATTAAAGGATTTTCTTGTGTTCTCAGATATTTAGCTGTAGAACTGCCCTTTGGACCCAGGCCTGCAGACCCCAACATTCATAATGTTTCTACTATATTATTTTGCCTTTTCCATGTATCTGTTGAACGGAATACTTGGAAGTAGATCTTGATTTACAGAATGAGCCCTTATTAGGCAATGGTAGTGATATTCTATGACATATCATACAAAAATCCAATTTACACTTTAAAGAGAGGTAGAAGATGTAGAGATAGGCAAATTCCAAAATCATCACCCACATTTGCTCCTGTTTTTCTTTGTCTTTACTATTCAACAAAGAAACATGTCTAACAGGTAAGGGCTATGTTATTCTCTGACATGAAGACAACAATATGGAGTTGTATTTAGCAGAAATATGAGCTGTGGGTTTTCTCCTACATATTTGGGGATTGAGGAAAGTTTAATGTAGAGGGGAAAGTGGAGAGAATAAAGAGATAGTAAGAGATGAACAATTCACACCAGACAATTTTAAAAGAGAAAATGTGTTCTATGCCTACATTAATAGCAAAGAAGTACTAAGGATTAAGGACCTCCTATTGAAAAATATGGTTATGTCTGGCTTAAAAATATTTATGAACATGAGTATGATACTTCATATGTAAACAAGTTTAAACATCCCTTCTTATTGGTCTTCAGATTACTTTCATTCTATTTCCACCAGGGATGAAATAATTGATGTCTGGGAAGACAGAGGTGATTTAGGGAAGACTTCACTGTAAAGAAAATATTTGAGATGAATCCTGAAGGATACGAAAAAATTATCCAGAAGGTTATAGGCAAAAATAAAAATGCCATTCCTACCGGCTTTCTGGTCGAAGTATTTAAGTTCATATTCACTTTTAATTATTTTTTTTTTTGTTCAAGCTATTAGATTTCCATTATAGTCAGCTAGAGCAAACAGTATAGTGTAGTGGTCATATGACATGGCTCTGGATTAAGACTGGCTGGGTTTGTATCCCATCTCTGATACATATATTTACTAACTTCTCCATATTTTTTACTCACTTGAAAAATGTTATGAGGAATAATATGTTAATACTAGAGGCCCGGTGCACAAATTTGTGCACCAGTGGGGTCCCTCAACCTGGCCTGTGGGATCGGGCCAAAACCAACTCTCCAACATCTCCCAAGGAGTCCCAGATTGGAAGAGGGCACAGGCCCGCCCAGGGACCCCACCAGTACATGATT
>NW_006283588.1:1178263-1217520 GCF_000327345.1 Myotis davidii
CCGGGTGGGGGTTCCCACTGGGGTGCCTGGCCAGTCTGGGTGAGGGGCTGAGTGTTGTTTTCAGGCCGACTGAAGCTTCCAACTGCTCCTTTTTTTCTTTTCTTTTTTTTTATTCTGGGCCAGCTTTAGCTCTGGCTCCACCTCTGAGGCTTCTGCTGCTGAAAGAAGGTATCTGGTTTGTTTCGGTTCTATAGTCGAAACTGTATCAACTCCAGCTCTGAGATCCCGTCCCCGGCCTCGCTGAAAGCAGGTTTCTGGGGTTTTGTTTAGCTTCTACATTCGTTACAATGTTTCTTAAACTAAAGCAAGCAAGCCTCATGTTAGTTTCAAGCTGCCTGGCTGCGGGCCGCCATCTTGGCTGACAGTTAATTTGCATACCTCACTGATTAGCCAATGGAAAGGGTAGCGGTCATACTCCAATTACCATGTTTCTGTTTTATCAGATAGGCTATGTAAAAATCTTACAATAATATACAGTATATACTAAAATACTAAAGTTATTATTTTAATTTGTTTATTGACTTTGAAATATTCTGTCCCACAGTCAGAGTCTTGAATAACTACAGAATCAACTGTAGAACTACTGTGTACTAATTAAAAGAGTTGATATAGAACAGTTCTATTTTGAAAGCTGCTCAAATTTATATATATAATTCTCTGTCCCTTTTCTCTTAGGTAAATGCGTAATTTCTTGACTTAATGTGTTCATCATTGCATAATGAAAATAACAGATTAATTGAAAAGGAATGCATGGCTTAATTATAAATACATCTACATCACATTTGCTAATTTCCAAAATATAAGCCATTGAATATGGAACTAATATTAAATATGCAAAGTGTATAGTCAGTCCAGAATCTGTGTCTTTCAAATTTTGAGTGTCAGAATTTCTAGGAATGTACATCTTATATAAAATTAATACACAATAGAACAAAATTATCACCTCTGTCCTACTTATTTTATTTCACTGAGTTAGTTTTAGAGTATTTTCAAATTCATCTAAATTCTTTTAGTATTATAGATGGGTTTCTCCACTCATCCACCCATTCATCCATCTACCCACTCATCCATGCAGCAAATATTTATAATCTTCTACATGAAATGTAAATTTGTAGGCACTGGAAATAAAATACTAAATAAGATAGACATAACATTGCTAATTGTGTTTATAGCATATCATTGAATACTGATAATTAGGGAAACAACCATATGAAGAGGATTTAATCACTTAGGAAGCATAATTTCCCAGAGCGAACCTCTTTCTGTCTAACTAATAACCATTTTCGTTTGAATCACACCCTTCTCTTATGACTCTGCATGAAACACAGAAGTATTTGAGTGAGTTTTATGGAACATGTTTAGGGTCGCATGTGGGTAGATGCTGCCATCAAAGATGTTTCATGTGTAAGAGGGACTGATGAAGTGAAGCGATAGCATGCCCATGGGAACAGAAGTGGAAAGTGGAGGCTCACAGGGACGTGCCGCCGCAGGTTGGTTGGTGTACTGGATGTAGAGGAGCTGGTGCTGAGAGCGTTCTCAATGTCCTGGTCTAGTTGGTCCAGTTTCATAATTAGCAGCACCATGGAGTCAAGCCGCGCCCTGTCTCGATCTTCTTTTATTTCCTGAGGAACAGAACATGTTGTTATGAATCTAAAAGGCCATTTCTTGGAAAGAATAAGCAGTGCCCTGTTCTTCCATGTGACAAAAAGGACACTGAATAATAGGCAGTCTTCTACTTAAAGGGAAAGAGAAGTTCTGTTCTGCACCATCAATGGTCTCTTCATTGGGAAGATACTAACCAACTGCCAAGAAAGCATTTGACATGAATATTAAATGCATACCCTTCGGATCAAGGCGCAGTGAAAAGGAAGTACAACATCAATGAGCACTGATACATATGTACGACTTTCCAATGAATTATTCTTAGGAAAAGTTATACTTCTCTTGTCCAGGACAAATCCATTGTAACATAGTAATAAATTATTTGTGGTTAGACATTTAAGGAGACACATTAGAGAATATTTTTGGAAGACTACTTCTGAGTATAGGAAAAAATAGGAACCAAATCTAATGAGGCAGGTTTTCAGTTTGGGCAGAGAACAAGTTTTTGTTTCATTTTGTTGTTGTTGTGTTTTTTTGTTTGTTTTTTTTTTTTTTTTTGCATGGGGCCATTTTCCTAGTGTTGCTTCAAGCTTTTATTGTCAATATTTTTTAGCAATCTTCTTTCCTACTCACAAACTTTTGAAAAAAGCCCACACAATCATATACATTTTTGTAAATTATGTTGGTTACTCATTCTAAATTCTCTATAATATAGACATATATTAATGAAAATACTGTTGCTTATAGAAATAGCTAAAGCTTCTTATTTACTAGAGTTATTTGGGCATGACTGCTTACTATTCTTGGATGTTCAAATCAAGTCAACTAATATTAGAAATCTTCCAAATTCCTTGTGTGCTGTGTAAGGTATCAGGGTTGGGTAGATATTGGGGGGAAAAAAAGATCAGGAAAAGCGCAGTAAGATTCTATTGAGGGATGCAATGGACTCAGGGAGAACCCTTTGAGGGAAATTATCATTTGTGACTCATGTTGCCATCTTCTCATCTGTCTGAGATATCTACCTAAGTGAAATCTGCTTGGAAAGGACCACCAGTGGCAACCTCAAAGGGAAATAAATCACAACAGAGGCCTAAAGGGTGTGGGTATAAGGGAACAGGTTGGAGCTTTTGCTTAGGTGATGGCATTACTAGTGGCATGACTGAGCTGACTATCTGAATCAGGTCTTTTAGTTTGTTTTTTGACTTTTTTCTTTTAATCTTCCTACATTCCCAAGCCACTGTTAGGAAGAACCATGAAAGAATAAGGTCTAGGGCAATTTCATGGATTAATCTAATTCTATAGGGGTCTCTGTACCTCAAACAACTAGAGCAGATTGTTAATGTTATAAAGAATTATCTTTAAGATGTCAAAGAATTGATTTCCTAGATTAAGTTGGTTAAAGAATCATTAATTAAGTTAATATATAGATAAGTTATTTGTGCTTATCTATATACGAGAGGCCCAATGCACGAAATTCGTGCAAGGGGCTCGGCCCTCGCAGCCCCAGCTTCGCCTGGAAGGTTGTCTGGATCATCACGCTGTTTGGCCGTTCAGTCGATTTGCATATTACACTTTTATTATTATAGATTAACTTAATGATTAAGCTAAACTTGTGCTTCGTTAACAGATTAATGTCAAAGTGAAAGAACTAGTACTCTTTCCACAAAGACATTAATTTTGAGAATAAATTAAGAATAGATTATACAGTTTAATTCTCTTCTTGATAATCCAGAAAATGGAAAACTCTGACTGAATAGAAGACTCAAAGTCCCCTTAATTATTCCTTCAATGTGTTTGCTTGTATAATTCCTTTCCTTTAAAACCAAAGTTGTCTGACAAGGTATTGTTCTTTGCATCTCTTTAGTCACAGTTTTTGTGTGATTGTCTTTTGCTTCCAAGTTGTAACATCTTCAGGCACAAAAGTTATATTTTTCTACCTGGCACACATAGAGTCCAATTACACACACTGCCCATGCAAGATGTTTTCAGGGATAAGAATAATGAAGTCAATAGGAGCCAGTGAAATAACACCTCCCAAAGCCTTAGAAAATATATTTTGATATTTTTCCAGCTACTAAATTAATGTTGGGTAAAGCAGTGTATCCTGTAGCAGAAGTCTCAGAAACAATTTGTTTTTGAATTAATGTTGAGATTGTGCCTTAAAACCACTTTCAAAGCCATGGGCTGAACATTAAATTACTTAAAATGATTTGCCAAAAGAAATAAAACCAAACAGCTCTGGTCTGCAGTATTTCTTTAGAGAAATAGCCTATTGTTTTTCCCTTTCCTTCATGATGCTTCTCCTTCATCGCCAGTCATTCCATTCAGCCTGAAGTGTCAAGTACACAGGTCAGTAGCACATGTTACATACACGTCCATAAAACGTCACGAAATAGAGTTGACTACAAATCAGATGCTTTGGATAAGTATTATTGTTCTTGTTTTTAAAGCTCAAGTATTGATAGTTTTCAAGGTGCTAACCTTTCATACGTCCATGGCTGAGCTCCAGTAAATAGCTTATGCCCGAAAACAGAAATGTGCACTTGCAGATTTTGGCTACATTCACTTCTACAGTGGAACTTTCATTGCATGCTGTCATTCCTGTCCATGAAGAGAAACTAACTTCTTAAGAAGTGAAGCTGCCTATTAACAAACTTTTCAGTATTTCAGTAACTTAACCCCCTTAAATCAAGGCCAAAATGC
The DNA here is from genome assembly GCF_000327345.1 of Myotis davidii. Lineage (NCBI taxonomy): Eukaryota > Metazoa > Chordata > Mammalia > Chiroptera > Vespertilionidae > Myotis > Myotis davidii. The sequence goes on from NW_006283588.1 coordinate 1,182,569, forward strand.
CAAATTCTCTTCCCTCCCATCTTTCCTTCCTTCTCTCCTGCAGTCATAGCTGTATCCAACCACTATTAAAGGGATACAATATTCATCAGTGAATAACAAGTATAAAATCGCTGCTTTCCTGAATATTATAGTCAACCATGAGAAGATGAACAATGAAAATTAACATATTCTCAAACAAGACAAATATATGAAGAAAATAAAATGGGTGCTGAGATACACAGTAACTTTGGGGGTAGTGTCTCACTTTGTGTAGGGTGGTCCAAGAGAGATTTCTGAGGATGTAGAGAGAGACAGAGACAGAGATGGAGGTGGGAGGTGGAAATGGAGAGAGAGAGAGAGAGAGAGAGAGAGAGAGAGAGAGAGAGAGAGAGAGATATTAAGGCATCATGTATGTTCTTTTCAGCTTCTGCAACCAGGTTCCCATCCTTCCAAAAACTATATTTTAGAAGAACACCAATGATCACAAATCAATTGCAAAAAACGTTTAAAACATCTAGTCCAGGTCTTTACTTAACAATTATCCAAGACATGTTTATTGGCCATCTACTATGTGCTATATATCATTCTCTAGGAAGCTACCTACCTCGTATTTGTACAGTTACAATCTTAGGAGTGTTACAAAGTCAAATTCTGCCTTCCTCTAACTCCCCAAGTCCTTCCTGCAGAACTAGATAGCATAACAGTGTCCGTTCCCTGAAATAGCCTTTCAATTATTTGAAGAACTAAGTTATGCCCACTTTTACCTTTTCTAGGTGGATCATCTTCAGTTCTTTTCATTATTTCACATATAACATGCTTCCAAATTTTCACTAGTTTTGTCAACTGTTCTCTGGACATGATAAAATTTTGTCCATGACCCAAGTAATGGTTGGTGCCCAGAGTTAACACATTACTGTATGTGTTCTCTGACCAAGGCAGAGGAGGCAAGTACCTCCCCCCATGTTTTGTACCCTTTTTAATGCAGCCTAAAATGAAGGGCCTGTTTAGAACACGGGCAGGCTATTCTTATTGGGATAGCCCTAATCTGCTTTTTGAATGAAGAAACAGAGTTTAGTGGACTGTGAGCTGACTTTGAGCCGGCGGTATGATCTATGCCTCCTTTTCCCAATATGTGCCTGCGTCCTGTTAAGAACAGAAACATCCTGTTGTCTCGAGAATGTAACCAGCTGTTGTCAAGGTATAAACATATGTAGCTACCATTGGGAAAAAGTCTCTTTCAGACACAAGTCAGTGGCTACTTAGCCAAATCAGGAGAGAGACTTCTGTTCAATTGGATTTGTTATCAAAACCTAATATGGCTAAGCCACCTGGTGCTCACTGAGAAATTTGAAAGATGCTCCTTATTTATTTCAACAGCTATTGGGTCCATGGGCAGTGAAGCCACTTTGATCACCTGGCATCCGGGGGGGAGATATACAGGGCTTTTAGGGGGTCGTCCTCTCCAGGAAGCCTCTGAACAGGGGCCTATACTACCCTTCTTTCCTTGCATCGGGGGAAGAGAATTCCAACCTGCTTCTTTCTTCAGATGCTCTTTATTGAACAATACAGGACACAGCACAATTGGGGGGTGGTGAGGCGATGCAAATGACCAGGCATTTTACAGACTGGGCAGATATGAAGACCAGTGAAGCGGGGTGCCTCCCCCAGAGGCCCACAGGTTCTATTTTCCTAATCTAAGCATTTGGAAGAAAAACAAAACAAAAAAAATTTTTTTTTTTCCAGTAAAATACCCAGATGCTTCCAAAGAGTGGATATTTGGCTGAGCAAATACAGCATTGCCTGAATGTTCTGCTTGTCAATGAGTTGTGGCATCAGAGACAGCCATAATAAATTAAAGGCTAGGCCAGGAATAGAACTAAGACTTCCTGATTCATAATCCAAGGTTCTGGCTCCTACACTGTCTTTGATTCCATAGGCATCTTACTGGCTATTCTGGGCTGGTCATGCTCCCTGCTCCCCCGTGAAAGAAAGGGACCTTTTAGCAAAAGACTTGGCTCAACTTTCTTCTGAATTATTTGATCTGTAGCCAGCTGGACTAGTATGAAATCTCATATTAGTGTTATACATTTTATTTGACAATAAATTCCTCATTCTAGACTTTCCTTTCTTAAAATAATATCCTGCCTGAAGAACCAGAAGTTTATTTACTCTTTTTTTCCTTCACAAGCAGTAAAGATTTTTCATTTGGATCGACAGTAAGATAGAGTTAATACAATTATCCTATGTCAGAGTCTCTGGGCAAGTTAAACAAAGTCAGCCTTAGTTTTTTATTCCTGTGCATTTCAAGCTGCAACTTATGCAGAAAGGGAGGCAAGAAAACAAACCAGCAACTATTTCCTATTTGTCAGATATAGTCTGTTCAACCCCCAAATCTTTGCATATTATCTCTAATGAATAACATGTGCCACTATCATTGTAATATTAGGTGGTGAAGAGTGACAAGTAATCCTCATTTGAAGTTGCTGCAAGGAATCTTTTAACTGGAATGTAAATGGTGGCCTTATATTGAATGTTTATGGTCACTCCCTATCTATCTCCTCCCACTTCTAAGGCCTGGGAAGAAAATAGGTCTCTCCTTTGCTTGGTTTTTAAACTCCAACTAGACTTCGGATGGGGCATTTCTGAGCTGGGGTTTTTGTAAATTGCACACCGAGGTCCTGAATAGTTTCAAAGGACGTTTTTGCAGCTGGGCCTAAAGAATGCTCAGAAGAGGCAGGTGTGAACCAGGCAGAGAATTGTGTGGGCAGCGATTCCTCCGTCCAGGGAAATCTTCCTCCACTGGCTTCAAAGGCCCATTTTTGGGGCTGGGATATAATTTGTATCTAAATAATCTGGTATGCGTTCTGAAACCAGTTTTCACTTTAAGTGCTAAAGGTGGAGATTGACATTCAGGGTTACTTAATACATTGACAGACACAAAGCAATATCTGAAAATCCGTGCAGTGTCTTTTTTTAAAAAAAATTTTTTGTTTGTTTCCAGTTCTCAGTAGTTCTTTTTAAAAAGTCTTTATTGTTGAAAGTATTACATAGGTCCCCGTTTTCCCCATTGACACCTTATAACCCATCCCTGCTCTCAATAGTTCTCTGCTTGGGTTCAGGTATTAAAGGAGACAGGACTTTTTCCTGGTTTGAAAACATAAGAAAAATATCTATTTAACATTAAAATTCCATAAAATGTTTTCAGGAATATAATGACCCTTTCCTTTGCAACAAACAAAGACATAAGTAAAGTTTATTATTTTTTTTTTTATAAAAATGACTTAATTTAGAAAAAAATGTCTTATATTGACTTGGCTTTGGTCAACTTACCTAGTTTTACCTCTCATCACTCTCCCTGATCTTGTCCATGTTCCTCAAGTGTCAGTTATCCTGTAGACCACCACTCTATATCTCTTAATATTTTTCTTTAATTAGGCTCACCTTTTTACAGTTAAGGGTGTATTTTTAATATATAAATGCTATATAGATAATCATGTCTTTCTGATGCATATCAAATTACAAAATTATCAAAATAACAAATCCTTCTACTATGTGACGTAATCTCCCATAAACCATACTATATTTTGGAAAATGGCCTGCTAAAGAACTGAACTTCCTTTGGCTTCTCGAATATTCCATGCTTGCTCTCATCTGCATTTAGGATTGCCAATAAAAGTATAGCATGAGCAATTAAATTAAAATTTTAGAAAAACAAAAATATTTAATTTTGGCATATGTACAAATATTGTATGGGGCCATATTGCCTGGGACATATTTATATGAAACCATTTGTTGTTGTTGTTGTTTATCTGAAATTCAAGTGTAAATGGGAATCCTGTGCTTTTTCCGGAAAACTCTATTTTTGACCCATGTAATAATACTCCTTTGGCTTAACACAGTTCCCTGCCTCAGGATGTCAGAGGAAGCCCTTAGTTTTAAGTACAATGTCACTCCAATAGAGACGTCTTTGACATGGTTGTTTCATTGAATGAATAAACAGTAATTGCCGCTTAAGTTTAGTTACACAACTTCAATGAATGGAAATGTTCTTTTCTCAGTATCTTATTCAGTGTTATAATCCTAGGCAAATCTAAGACTTGCCATTTTGTTTTGTTTTTTAGTAACAAAATAAATGGTGAAAAATGCATGAGGCTGCTCTTGTGATCATTTTAGAATTGCAGATTTACTTAAGTTGTTAATGCAGTGGTTCTCAACCTTCCTAATGCTGGGACCCTTTAATACAGTTCCTCATGCTGTGGTGACCCCCAACCATAAAATTATTTTCGTTGCTACTTCATAACTGTAATTTTGCTATTGTTATGAATCATAGTGTAAATATCTGATATGCAGGATGTATTTTCATTGTCACAAATTGAACATAATTAAAGCATAGTGATTAATTACAAAAATAATATGTAATTATATATGTGTTTTCCGATGGTCTTAGGCGACCCCTGTGAAAGGGTCATTCGACCCCAAAGGGGTTGCGACCCACAGGTTGAGAACCTCTGTGTTAATGTTTTGTACTAAATCTTCTGGGGATGAAGAAGTTTATAGTTAATTTTTATATATTTGTTCACTACTATCATATGAAGTACGTCTGTGGCTTTTTTTTTTTTTTTTTGCTTTGTTTTGTTTGTTGTTATCCTCACATGAGGACTTTTTTCCCATTGCTTTTCAGAGTGAGTGAGAGGGAGGGAGGGACGGAGGGAAAGACAGAGAGAGAGAGAGAGAGAGACAGAGAGAGAGAGAGAGAGAGAGAGAGAGAGAAGGGAGAAAGAGAAACATCAACTGGCTGCCTCCCTCTGCTGGAGATTCAGCCCCAAACCTGGAGTTGTGTACTGACTGTGCGTTGAACCGGAGACCTTTCAGTGTGCTGGATGACGCTCAACAGCTGAGCCATGGGCCAGGGCATATAGCATGAAACTCTTTAGGTACCAAATAAGCACTATACAGGCACACACAGCAAACTTCTGTATTTCTATATTTTATGCATATATACAGAAGCACAAAAGAAAGATCTGGAAGGATACCCATCCTTGGGTTTAAAAAAAATATATGGATAAAAATAAATGACAATTAAATTCCAGGATGTATATAATTTACTTTTAACATAAATATTTCTTTTATTGATTTTTTTCAATGATTACTAATTTAGAAAAGAATAACTAGTAAGCAGTAGTTCTCATATTATTAAGCTTTCATGCACATATCGTCTCCTAATAAATTTTTAAAGTTCACACGAGAACAGACGGGGCCCCATGCTTCTCTGTAACCACTGAAGTACCTAGCACAGGAATGCACATAGTAGGACTCAACAGTATTTTTGGATTAAGTCACAATTAGTTGCCTACTAAGCCCCAATTTTTAATGACCATCAAGATAATATTGCCAATCTCTAAAAGTCAAAGTTTCTAGAGAAAAAAAGCAGGAATAGCTAGAATGGGAACTTTTTCTCTTTAATTGTAGAGAACTTTCGGATGCACTGATTAGAAAATGTGCTGGCAGGAGAGTGGTTCATTGTTTGTGTCCTTACGAGACTCACCACTCTAAAACGTCTTTGTGGTATAACTTTTCTAGGGAAAGGGACATTTGAAAAATAGTCTTTTGCTTCCAAAATCTTGAGGTTACTCATCCTCTAATTCCCTGAGATCATTAAGACCTGTTTGTTTGCCTTTCTCTTGTGCATAAGGAAACCAAACAATGCCTTCTTCTTTCCCAATATGGTAATAACTCAACCCAAATTTCTGCCTAGGGAATCTAGCACACTGAAGAAAGCATTTTCCTTATCTATATACCTTGCTTGTTCTCCATAAAAACTATGTAATCATAAAAGGGACCCAATGTTTATATGATTTTTAATTCAAATGGTCAAATTCAATAATATGTGAGTCTCTTGTGGAGTTGATTTGCCCCGATTTCCTATGATGAGTAGTAATTCTTTGGCTTATCAATCATATAAACACCAATAAGTACAAGTAAAAATGTGACCGATAAGGCTTATGAGTTAGAGAGCTTACACGAATAATGTTAAATGGCATTTAAAAATGGGATTCAGGTTTTCTTAAAATATTATGGTTTGAAATATATATATATATGGTGAGGGTGGAACCAATAATTTAAAAAACTTTCTGTGTTTTCAAAAGGTGAGGTTTAGGACAATACAGTATCACTCTTCTCAGAAGCCCAAGGTAGATGAAACAGTACTTAGTGATAAAATTCTATTTTCGTGGTAAAATAATGAAACAGACTGAAAAGTAGTAACTTGGAGCTGGAAAGGACCTTTGCCGGAAGCCGGTCCATCCTTGCTGCTTGACACAGTCGCTGCAGGAAAGAAACATCTGCACAGCATATGTTTCAAGGGACCTGGCGTATATAGCATACTGTTCTTAATATGTTTGCTCCCCTTAGCGCTGTGTGTTTTAACCAAGGTCACCTCTCCGAGAAAGGTTGTTTCCCCAGGTAGGGATTTTTCCCTGAAGTCAGGGAGGGGATGAAACTCCTTAACTAAGTGCCAGGCGGGTAGTTAATCACTTTAACTACAAACAATCATGCTTAAGCTACATAATCTTTACTCCCTGGAATGGAGATAAGAAACGCCCTAACCTTTGTAATAGAAATTGACAGGATTAAAATCAACTGGTATAAATACAGATGTAACAAGACAATAAACTGCAGAACTTCTCTGGAGATCCAGACCAGAACTTGGCTGGAGATCCTGGCTAGGCTGCTGATCAACTGAATGCTGTCTCCGTGTCATTCCTTCTTCGCCGACTCCGTCTACACCTTTGGGAACCCCTGGACCTGCTGGGGTTGGACCTCGGCAGACCTTAAGTATCATGCAGTGTTTTTCCTAATACAGAATTGTCTAAGATTAGTAATATCAAGAAACAATTGGCATCCTAGGTTTTGACTGAAGGAGAAGGTAGCTGGAGAGAAGGTTAAAATATACCTTGAAAAACTACACATGATAACTGCATACATTAGTTGACAGATGGGTATTTTGGCTACTGTAAGTCTCTCTTTTTTGAATGTTTAAGTTACTCTTGGCCCATTAGCAAATTTAGTCCTGGTTTCTGGGAGGTGGTTGTATAAACTCCCCCCCCCCCCATATTTATTAAGCAACTATTATATAGATAACACTGTGTTGTGTACAAGAGATCAAACAAATCCTCTCTTCTTTCAAGAATTTTATATAACATTTAGTAGACTGACATGCACACAGCTACAAGTAAATGGAATGACTTTGTGTTTAGTGTTAGAACAAAATTCTATTAAAGAAAGCAAACCAATAAACCCAAACAAAACTAAACAGAACAACAATTTTTAAAAAAAAGGGAAAAAAGAGATTCTATTCAGGTGAAATGGGGTAAGACTCATAGAGAAGACAAACCGAGTTAGTAAGACTGGGAAGATGGAAGGCATGAAAGTGCAAAGTGTGCTGTGATATAATAGGACATAAAGCATGTTAACAACACGTTTGCATTCTGCTTGAGTTGAGCGGTGGTGTGAGACTAACTCTGGCTAAAGTGTTGTGCAAAGCACAATGAAAGATATACACTCAACATACCTAAAGATTTGTTGTATTAGATTAAACTGCATTGGTTTGCCTTGTCCCCTGAGCTTACCATGAATATTATCTCCACTTTTTCCCTTCACCCACCAACTCCCCTTTTCCAGATCTTCCTTATGCTATTTTTACAAGGAAAATAATGATGTCTTTGAAAATATATCGAAAGTGGGAAAAGAAAATGCACCCTTTTTACCCTCTTCGCAGTCCCTGTTCCTGGGCAGGGTCACTTCTGTATGGGATCTCTGGTGATGCAATATTTCCTCTGTCTATCTCAAGGTGAACCTAGATATGCCATTTAAGTGACTTGCAGAAGTAGAGATGTTCTAGAAGCCGATAAGGAGGGTCCTCTGCTAGGTCAATAAGCTTTCACCTCACTGTTCTTGGTGGCCAACAGTTGAGTCCTAACATAAAGCATCCATGATGATATATTTTTATATATGTCAAATTGCAAGTCACTCTTGAAGCATTCTAGGACTATTTAATCAGAAATGGTATTTCCACACAATTTCTGCTTTGGTGTGTGTCATTACTCAATGTAATGAAATTGTATTCAAATTTTATTCAACAACAGATGTTTGCTGATGACAAAAAGCCAAATATATGAAAAAGCATGGATCTTCCAGTAAACCTGTCACCATTATTGATACAATAATTGGAAGGACATGCTCTTCTACTGTGAGTAAGTTAAAGAAGGGACTGGATGGTATTATTCTAAATGTCTCCTTGTGGATTGAGAGTGTTGATCTATTACAGATGTAGAAAGTCCAACCAAGGGGAAAATAGGAATTACGATTTCCTTATTTTTAAGATTCTATTCTTTGTTCATCAAAATAGAACCCAATGTAAATTTTACTATAACTAAGATTAATAGGAAGTAAATAAAATGATCCTAAGAAATGTCTTTATTCCATTAGTAGGACTTTTAAGGTGACAGTTCCTAATGTCATTGAAAATAGCAATACTTCCATCAGACAGTTTCTATGAACTATGGAAGTTAGAACAGAATAAAATTACTTATTGTCGTACCTGGAAAAACTTAACAGTAATGCTTAAAAAAAATCAGTTCTCTATTATTTGCCTTACGATATTTTTGTACTCTTGGTCAGAAATTGCCTACTTGATCGAACTGACCTGCTGTGAGCAAGTACTTACAACAAGCAACTTGTGCATTTACTAACATAATGGCCAATGCACACTGAGTATAAGTGGCCATCAATATAACACATATGCATTCATTGCTAAATTTTGTGAGGGAGCGAGTTGTGCTAATTCCATGAACTCCCTCCCATGCCACGTCTAAGAATATTGTTGAAAAGCCCTCTAAGATTTTAGGACACACTCCTCCTTCGGAGTTTCTAGAACACAGCGTGCCACAGCAGAACAAGCCTTGGGAAGAAAGGGTCATTATCTCCAAGGGAAACATGCGCGCGCCACAGATGCGTGAATCAAGCTGCTGTTTCCCACAAACTCCCGGGCTCCTCTTGAGCACAGGAAGGGGAAGAAAAACCCTCTAAAAAATTAACCACATGTTAGTATTGAAACGCTGCCAGGAACACAGACAGCCCTAGAGGGTTTGTTTCAAATCAATGTTGACGGAGCCGTGTGGTGGGTCAAGAGAATGGCACATCTTGCTCCCAGAGTTCACAGGACGGAGTATTTTCATTCAACCAAAGAGGAAAACGCAGGAAACAAACAAGCAGCGGTGGGAAGGATACCAGCAGCACGAACAGTCTGACATTTTGAGATTAATGGACAGTAGACAGTGACTCACTCTCTCAATCACGCGCTCATATACTGGAAAGGGGGGCTGTGCATGGGCAGAAGGGGACACGGGGAATGACGAATCCTCCTGGTGAATAAAACTGTTGCATTTTGCTGAAATTTTTGAAGTATTGGGTCACAATCATTATTATACCATTTTTGTAGCAAAATGTCACATTACCATGTTCAAACTGATGGTAGTTGAATGTACATGAAGCAAAAACATCTCACAGTCCCCTAAAAACTATTTCTCCCCCTTTTTTATTAGACCAGTTTGACTGGGTACAAATAGAGTAGCTGTCCATGCTTAATACTCCAAGTTACTGTTAAGTAACAGTCAATTTTTAATAAAGAAATTATAGCTATTATGTAAATAAGCATTTAACATTAACTGTCAAGTAGTGGATATTCAACAAACTGCTTCTCCCTGATTTTCTGAGTCTCAATAGTGTTTTTCAATTACATGTTGCTATATAGATGTGCAGGGTTTTTATTAGCATCAACCGCAGTGGTAATTGCATGCCAGCCTTTTTTAGTTATCTGAATACTTAACTTCTATATCATAATAAGTATTTTATTTTTATATCTCAAATAAAATTCTTCTGACACACTCTCTGTATTCAAATGAACCTCAAGCTCAGTCTCTTTGCCTGTTTTCCTCTCACTCTGTGTCATCTTGGTTTTGAGGATCACAGAACTTAGAGCTTGAAGGAGAGAATGAGACCAACCAGAGTATCTTTCCCTTTAAACAGATAGGACAATGGAGGCCTGGGAGACACTTCTTAGCAAGGACAAGGTAGGTCTAAAAATCAGCCCTTTCTCCTCTGAGATCTGTATCCCTCTGTTTCCCCATGTACTTAGTATCTTACAGGGACTCCTGTACTAATATTGCCCGAGTCTGTATATTTCTTTCCTTCTCTTTGAAAATTGCCTACATCTGCCTGTCCCCTAGGATTTCCTTCAATTCCCCCTGCAGTTACTTACATTGAGGCCCTATTGTCGGTTTCTTATAGAATCATAGGTTTTCCTTAGATCTGTCCAGTGTTAGCCTATACCTGTCACTTTTAAGTATTCATTCCCCTGACTTGTATCTGATGCAGATGGGACCCAAACTTTCATCGGTGCTTTAGGACTTCTTGCTCTTTGCTTTGATTCCATACTCCGTGTGTTATTCCTGCACGACTGTGCAAATGTGGTGAGTAGCTCCCAACTCCTCTCCTTGTCTACCCAGTTAAATGCCTCCCTTTATAGGGAAGGTCCTAGGTATCCTGCTGCTTCCCCCAATCTTTGGCCCCTCCCATCAAGGTTTTCTCACAGCTCTTGGTCAGTTTCTGGCCCTTAGGGCCCTGTCCCAACACTGGACTGTTCTGTCCTATCCTTGAGGCGTCCCATACAAGGACAACAGGCTCGGCTCCCAAGGATCACTGTAGTCTCCACCCATTTCTCCTTTCTTCCAACGTGCGTCGCCATTCTCCTGAATGCAACGTAATTCCACACCCAATACTATAGAATTGGATTTTCTTAGCATCTGTGAAGATTAAACAAATCATTCTCGGTATGTTTCTGTCTCTGTTAGCTTGAAATCTGTGCTACTCCTCAGCTCAGAATTCACCCCTTTTCCTACTTCATGTGGAAATGCCATATTCATTCTCCAGGGCCCAATTTATTAGTCATTCCCTCTGACTCCTTTCTTATTTCCTCTTCTCCCAGAATGAAACAATTCTTTCCCACTGCCCTCACAGGCCCCGTTCTCTTAGTCATTTTTGTCTATTTTCTTTAAAAAGTTTGGGAGCTTCTTGGGGTCAGAAATAAATCTGACCTTTAAACAAACCTTTAAATTATATGCCTTTGTCTTGAGCGTTGCACAATTTCTGCTCTTGTTACAAAGAAACTCAATTTAGGAATAATGTCTTCTTATGCTTTTGCCCTCTCAAAGCACCTAATCAATGTTAAGTACACGGTGGTCACGAGATATACCGACTGCTTGACAATCTGGCTAGAAACCCAGTAGCAGAGTTTCCAGTTTGGTCACAGAGAGAAAAAAAACCTCATATGCAAATGACTTTTGGGAACAAGCTAATCTGATTAAAATTTAGGGCTCGGGAAGGAAAGGCATTTAGATTTCTTGTTAGTGTTTTCATTTCAGCCATTTCTAGGTCTTTATACGGGTGTGAGCTGGTGTGAAAAAATAAGGTGGCAAAAGAGAACAGGAGTGACAGATGCAAACGCATTCACTGGGTCCCCGGGAATCACAGGATGAGGAAACACATCATTGGCAAGAGATGCTGCTTATGTGTTCTACTTTACTCATAATTTTTTTTTTCAAGTGCACACGTGGCCCTACTTTAACATTCCTCTAATCGGTATTTGAGGATTTAATAGGGATTTTTACATTTGAAATGTTAATAGGCTTGACTTGAGAAAAATGAATAATCAAATAAATTTGTGAAATTCTGTTTCCTATGCAATTTACTTTCCATAATTCTTTACTGAAACACTGTAATGTCTACTTTCATACTGAAAGCTTTGAGAACTCATGAAGTAAATAAAGTTATATAGTTTTATTTAACTAAACATTTTTCATTCATATCTGAGCATGGAAGCCTTTTATCTACTTGTTTGTTTTTCTATTACTTTGTGGAATGCTTTTCAAACTTAATAAATATATATGTTTATTGATTTCAGAGAGGAAGGGAGAGGGAGAGAAGGAAACATCAATGATGAGAGAGAATCATTGATCGGCTGCCTCCTGCACACTGGGGATCAAGCCCACAACCCAGGCATGTGCCCTGACCGGGAATCGAATCGTGAGCTCTGGTTCATAGGTTGATGGTCAACCACGGAGCTCCGTTAGCCCGGCAGTGCTTCTCAAACTCTAATCACATACAGATAACTTGGAGATCTTGTTCCAATGCAAATACTGATTTAGTAGGTCGGGAATGGGGTCTGAGGTTTAGAATTTCTAATAAACTCTACGGTGATACTGATGATGTTGGCCTTGAGAAATTCTGTTAAGTTTCAAGGTAGTGGAATGCTGACATAATGGGCAAAACCACTGAGCCATCACGGACCCCAGCCCCATGATCATTCAGGGGAAAGGTCGGAGCTTCCTAGGCAAGGCACGCTGCAAAGAACAGGCTGGAGGCCGCGGTTTGGCAATGCCATGTGGTTGTTCGGGCCCAGCTCTGCCTTTCTCGGGATCTGATCTCTGTGCCAGCTCCATCACAGCCTATCACACTTGAACGAAGGGCAGTGATGGAACTGCTTGCCTGCTCCCAGTCCCATCGGTATTTTCCCCAGGGTTTGCCATTCTGGAAAGTGGGTGAGTTCTGCCTGGTCACTTGCTCCTGTTTATTGGATAGTCTTTTAGTAAAAATATTCTGAATGAAAGGAGAATTGGGAAGTTTAAGAAATTAGGAAACAAGTCAGGAGAAAACTACTCATATTGTTCTTCAAATGGTCCTCCATACAATGCTCCTCCATACAATGTTCCTCCATACAATGCTCCTCCATACAATGCTCCTAAGCCATCAATCTACACTCCTTTTCTCTTTTCCCTCATCCCTGAGCTGCTAGGCTCAGTTAGTATGGTCTCTTCCTTAGTCTACTCATATGCCATGCTAAGTTCCTCCTTCATGCAAGGACACAGGCTGTCCATCCATATATTTCCTTGCTTTATAATTCTTACTCAAATTTGAGCCTAACACAAGCTCTGCCTTCTTTATAAAACCTTTCCTGATCACCCCAAAGCACATACTACCATATAACCTGTATTACTATTTGTTTCTTATTTCATTTCCAATATTCTTGTCTTATAGTTACACTTTAGGTTCTGAGGACAGGTGACATATCTTACTACTATTAGGTAAATTAAAAAAAATTTTTTTTCCTCTTTAGGCTCTTCCGTTTTCTGGTTTCATGTTTGTGGGCAGCAAAAAAACACTTCTCTGAGGACTTAGCTCATTTTTGAAATACAAACATTGGACTAATTTGTGGTCTTAAAATTTCTTAAAGACGTAGAACAATTTCTTCAAAGAATATATCACACAGTAAACCAGTATATGGAAGAGGTCAGAGTAGACTCTGGCAGGGCTGCAGGATTACTTTGATCAATAGTTCTCAAATTAGAGGATGCACAGAAGTTACCTGGGGAGTTAATTGGAAATTCAAGTTCCCCTCTTTCCTACAACTGTGATTCTGGTCCAATAGGCTTATCTGAACATTTAAATGTGACTATGATGAAGATGCAGTGGAGAGAAGGGGGTCATCTGATTGATAATCTCCTAAGAGAAGATACAGAAATAAAAAAATCTGGGCAGATAGAAGATAATGGCTTCCTACAATACTCACTATAGAAAATGAGTCAAAAGAAATAATTTTTTACCATATCTTAGAAATTCATAGATAATATTTTATCGTAGCTACTAGAGGCCCAGGGCACAAAATTCGTGCATGGGGAGGGGGGCCCAGCCTGCACCCTCTCAAAATTTGGGACCCCTTGGGGGATGTCCGGCTGCTGGTTTAGGCCCAATCCCAGGCCTCCGTTGTCCTATCTGTTTAAAGAGAAAGATACTCTGATTGGCCTCATTTTCTCCTTCAAGCTTTAAGTTCAATCGTCACATAGTTTCAACAAGCTACTAAATTTGACTAAAATAAATCAATTTTCACAGATTATCATCACTATTAAAATTGATGACTTTATTTTTATTTTATTATTATTATTATTTTTAATCCTCACCTAAGGATATTTTTTCCCACTGATTTTCAGAGAGAATGGAAGGGTGGGAAGGAGGGAGTGAGGGCAAGGAAGGAGAAGAGAGGAAGAGAGAGAGAGAAAGAGACTCATCGATTGGTTTCCTCCCATATCCCAATCAGGGATAGAGATGGATTGAACCTGCAACCCAGGTATGTGCCCTTGATCAGCAATCAAACCTGAGACCTAGGGTGCAGGGCCAATGCTCTAACAACTAAGTCACACTGGCCAGGGCCACACAAATTATTTTAATCAACTGAAGAAGTATTATGTCAAAAATGAGACCTGACTAACTATAGTCAGCTTCATAGCAGGTATTTATTGCACTACTTTGGCTATAATCAAATGTTTATAGGAGATATAAAAAAAAAGGTGTACATGGGAACTGTGATCTAGTTTGGAATCAAAACACACCCAAGAAAAATTAGTGTGAACAATTATAAAACAATATACCGCCGATCACTAAATAATATAATACATCCTATATGCACTCATGCTAATAGGAAAGTTAGAATTCTCATTTTGACCTTACAGTTTTATAACTCCTATACACACAAGTTTATTAGATTAGAATCTCAGTTGTAGGGGAGAAGGGCTCTTGCATTTCCAATTAACTTCCCAGGTAACGCCTGTGCATTCTCTAATTTGAGAACTATTGATGGAGGTAGCAACCTGGGCTTCACCTTGGAACTATGTAGGGAGCTTTATAAAATAATGATGCCTAAGTTCCATCTCCAGAGAGTCTGATATAATTGTTCAGGAATATGTCTTGTGTATCTGGATTTTTAAAAGAATTAGAATTACCTGCTAGGTGATTCCAATGTTTAATCAAGGTTAAGAACCACTTGTGTGCTCATGCAAGAATCAGGTAACATTTACATATGGTGTGTATAATTAAAAATGAAAGCTATAAAAAGAAAATGGAGATGTAACCTTGGGGTTACTGCAGAAGTCTTTCAAATTTTTTCGCTAAGAAAGGCAATGGTTTAGGTTAATTCTAAGGTTGACCTTTGCTTGACACCATTCCAGGCTGGAAAATCTCTTTCACCTATGGGAAGAGATGTGGGTAATGAAGAGTGTCAAGGACTTCAATGGAAACAGATGAAAAAGATTAAAATGTGTGTGTTTTTTTTCTTTTCAATTCTGGCAACTAGGAAATGGTTGGTGAGATTTGTGAAAGTAATGAAGCTGTAAGACAGAATCAGCCACATTGTAAACAGGAGGTAAGAACATGAAAACAAGGACATTAAGCTGGCCTTACCCAAAAAGGGGCTGAGAAGAGAAAACGTGTTCCAAATAGCTGCGGTATGGTTGCATGGTTTCTTTCCTCTGAGGTCCACCTTGCTTTATCCACCCTGCCCTGCCTCGGCTCTCCTTTTTCTCGAAGATAGGAGAGAGTAAATCCAATTTGTAAACTGAAGATAAAGAGCCAGTTTAGAAGGAAAAATTGTTGATAGCATAGAAATGTAGGAAAATGGATGGAGCCAAGCCACTGAGGAGGTAGAGGAGACAGAGGTGAAGAGGTTGGCTACGAGAGGCAAGGAATCATACTCTGCTGAAAGAATTATAAAAAGGTATGCACATTTGGGGAGAAGACAGGAACTTGAAGCAATTATTTGACCATGACTCTACTTCTAATTTGAAAATTAAAAAGGCTGGTGGGGAGGTGGTGGGCGGGGGCGGGGGGCAGGTTTCACTGCTGACCGCGTGTGAGGGTGCTCTGCGTGAGACTTGAGGAAGGTAACTGCAATCTCTGGGATTGTGGGGAGTGCCACATTTCCACAAAGGAAACTTCTAGGCGTTGACGTAGAGCTCCAGGTCGGGAAAAAGCATGCATTCAAGTTATTCTTACATAACCTAAGCCCACATGCCTGTCCCAGGTGTGAGTAGTTGCAACCAAGTGTGCTCTTCTGATTATAGCATATCCCCCGCCCCCTTATTCATGGGGGATATGTTCCAGGACCCCATTGCGTACCAGAAATCACACATAGTACCAAACCATGTGTTTTCCTATGCATGCACACCTATGCTGAAGTTTAACTTATAAATTAGGCACAGAGACGCACGACAATGACTAGTAATAAATAAGAACAATGATAACAATACGCTGTAACATCAGCTATGTGACTGCTGCCTCTCTGCCTGTCCCTCTCAGAACATCTTAACGGGCTGTACTCACGTTTGCACTCACAGGCAGCTCTTCACGGTTCCTCCGAGCTGCCAGCATCACTGCTCTTGTGCTGGGGCCATCATTAAGTAAAATAAGGGTGACTTAGCACAAGCACTGGGTACCTCTGAGGTCCATCTAATGAGGGCCCCACTACTACGTGCCTAATGGGAGCGTCTGCAGAGTGGAGGCCCCAGAAAGGGGTGAGTCACGTCCACGCGAGAGGAGCCCAAAGCCTCGAGATTTCATCACGCTGCTCAGAACCGCGCACAAGTTAAAGCTGATGAACTGTTATTTCAGGAATTTTCCACACATTGGCGACCACGGTTGACTACAGGTAACTGAAACCATGGACATAGAAACTGTAGATAAGGTGGGTGGGGGGCGGGGGTATGTAATTGTCAAATATCTAAATGATAAATCCAATTATAAGTTGCAAGATGGTTTTATCTTATTTTTACTTATTTATTTTAATTAAAACGTTTTTTAGAGACAGGAAGGGAGAGAGAGAGCGACAGACAGAGAGAGAGAAAAAGAAAGAGAGAGAGAGAAACATCGTTGTGAGAGAAACATTGATTGGTTGCCTACCATGACCAGGGATGGAACAGGAAGCTTAGGTATGTGCCCTGGCCTGGAATCAAACCAGCAACCTTTTGGTGTTTGGACAACACTCCAACCAACTGAGCCACACCAGCCAGGGCATAAATTGCAAGACTCTTAAGTTTTCTTCTCTCAAAGTGATAAGTAACAAATTGTAAAATTTATCTAGAAAATGGACAGACTGAATGAGATTATGTAATTATATGCAGGCTGTTATCTTCAATTATGTATGATGTCAGGGTACTTTGGTTTTATAAATTTTACAAGTCATGCTCTGTAAATGACCCCCCTCCCCACCCGCCCCCAAAAATCTTCTGGGAACAAATACAAAAAAAACACTAAACAATGTTTTCCCCAATTACTCTGTGTTCATTGAAGGGAGAAAGGAAAGGAGCCATGGATTTGATAACAAACTCTAATTTAATTTTGTAGTTTTACAAATGAGGATAAAGTTCCAGATAAGGCTTCCATAACTAGGTAGCAATAGAGTTGAGATAGAATAATGACTTCTAAGCACTGCTGTTTTTTTTTTTAAATAGATTTCCATAATTCAAGATGTCACTCCTCTAGACTTTAAATATATACATGTGAAACATACATATATATATATATATGAAACCAATAATTTTAATTTCCCCTTCTCTGTCCACACATTTATTACCATTATCTTTACAGCTGTGAAAATGTGCAGGCCAGGGAGTACATGATGAAAATGTATTGAGAATGTGTGTATGTGTGTGTATATATGCATATGTATACATGCATGTAGGTACAAGAGAGATTGAGAGACAAAAGGATGATGTATGTGGCTGAGGACTTTGGATGGGAATTGGTACGATGACACTGAATTCCTTTACTGTTGTGATATTCTATCAACTGAGTCATTATGGAGTGTCTGTGGTGTATAACATACCATACTGGACTTGGGGCAGGAATAGAAAATATACCTATTAAGACTTGGGATTTCAAGATTCAATTACTTCAGCATTTAATAAAAACACAAATCAATATGTGATACATTGTCAAAGTGGGTATTAATGAGCTAGACTTAGGTTTGTTTAAGAATAAATCATGTGAGCTTTTATAACTATTTCTTAAATTTATACTTGAATTTTTAGACTGCTTTATTGGACATATAAAAAAATAGGCATGCATGAAATATAGATCAGAGAGTAAATATTCTGATTATTTCATACTTAGATATGGTCTTAGGTAGCTGAAAGTTTTAATACACATGTTGTGGGTTGAGCTGTGTTCCCCAAAAGATATCTGTGGTGTGTAACATACCATACTGGACTTGGGGCAGGAATTAGAAAATATACCTATTAAGACTTGGGAATTCAAGATCCAACTACTTCAGCATTTAATAAAAACACAAATCAATATGTGATACATTGGCAAAGTGGGTATTAGTGAGCTGGGCAAAATGTTTAAGACAAGGAACACCAAGGCTTGCTGACAACCACCAGAAGCTAGTAGAGGCCAGGAGAGGGTCATCCCCAGAGCCTTCAGGATATGTGGTCCTTCTGACACCTTGATTTTAAACTTCTAACCTCTGAAATATGAGACAACACACTTCTTTATTTGTAAGCCACACAGTTTGTGATACTTTGTTATGCAGCCGTAGGGAACTAACGCATACATTTTCTGATACCCTAGCAAAGGAATAGGGTATTCCTTTGAAATACCCTACTGAAAGAGCTTTAGTACAACTTTCTCAGTTATAAACGAAGAACTGTAGGAGTACAGAGATAACCGTTACCGTCCCCAAACTGGTAAATGGGAAGCAGGAACCAGGATCCAGGTATCTTGCTTCCTATCCTGTTTTTTTTTGTTTTTTTTTTTCATCTTGTCCAAATGTCTGGAGGAAACATGTGCTCTATGAATATAAATTGGAAAAAGAGGCCACTTCTACTCCTAGTTTTGCCTTACTATGTTGTTTTTAGCAGGTTTTATGCTTGTCTTAAAAATCACATTATATAAAATTTTACTGTCCAATATTCGATGATCTATCAGGACTAATACTTGAAAGGAGAAAAGGGTCAGTACACCAAAAGAACTGACCCTTCCTCAATTGTCATTATTTTCACTTTTCCAGGCTTTCCCATAAAAACAGGTTCTTAGATTTAAAAAAATTTGTCAGTGTCTGGACAATGGGGGCTTTACAGATTTAAAAGTTCCTTTAGGAGTTACTAAAGAACTTTTTAAAAGCAGGTTTTTAACACACAGCAACAGGACAATGTGGAAAACAGACAAGCTAAGGAGGAAACCATGCTTTCCCAGAGCTCCGCTCCATGGCTGTTGTGTAAGATCTGGTGCCATGTAAAAGGCGTGTGTTGCTATAAGGACTTATTTATTTGGCACCTTGCCAAAATGCATAGACTATTTTAAAAATCACATATTATCAGAAATGTGAGAATGTATTTAGTCATTGGATGCTCCCAGATCTGAGGCTTGACAAAAAACTTTTCTCATATCTTTGTACTTTTCTGGGGAGGGGGGAGGGCCTGAGGGTTATGTGACCCAGCTGTTGTGTAAAAGGAAACTGAGGGTTCATTGTATAAAATATTCTCTAAAAATCTGCATTTCTAAAAATCTGCATTAAAATGCAAATTTGGAGAGAATGTAGTTTCATTTGTAGTCACCGAGTTTTGGTGTTGATCATTTCAAGTTTAATGTTTTACTTAAAGACTTAAAGATTTCCCAAAGCTCAGATGGCCCACGGAACTTCTAATTTGTCCTCAAAATTTACAGAGCTTTCACCTCTCTTTGCCTTCTTTCTCTATTCAAGGCCATTCCTACTGTTTCTCAAGTTGATAAGTTTGGACTTGAAGGCTATAACAAACAGACTCCGTTTCCCCTTGAGTTGAAAATATTAATCAAGGTGAAGCAAAAACAGGGGGAAGGAGATGAGGAGCAATTGTGTGTCTTAAGCATGCTGCCTGATTTTCCTTAGAAATGCTGCTGGCTTTCTTTTAGGTCTATGTTGATTTTTTTGTATTTTTTTAGGACATGCTGGTGGATATTTTAGTCAATTGAGTATCTTTTGAACGGTGAAATATGTCTTGTATATTCTTACAGTCAAAACACCGATTTCTATCTTATACATGATCTAAGCCAAGTTAATCATTTTCACATTAAGTAATAAGGACCCCCTTCTCCTGATTAATTCTGTGTTTATTTCTTTCAGCAAATCACATCAGCACACATGCATGACCTCATGTAATGGCTATGCCTGAGGTTTAGAAGATCCAAGTATAGCAAATAATATTGTGGTATCATTCTGGGAACTAGCTCTTGGGGACCACTGCGCAGAATCTTTTAGAGCAGGGGTAGGGAATGTCCGGCCCGCGGGCTGTATAAGTCCCTCAGAGTAATTTGGTCTTGTCCTGACGAGGCACTAGGGGTGCGTTTGTTAAATGTTTGACCAAATATAGCAGGCTAATTTTTCAGTTGGTAATTGTGTATGGCCTGCGAATGATGTTATAAATATCCAAATGGCCCTTGACGGAAAAGAGGTTCCCTGTCTCTGTTTTAGAGGATGGTCTGGGTGCTGATGACTGTGTTTTCAACTCCTAACCTATGAAATTCCCGGCCAGCAAACACCATCAGGTCATAAATGTAGTGCAGATTGGCCCAAATACCAGGATCAGGAGGCTGCCTGGGATGTCTGAAGGCCATTTGATACTGACTCAGCTCCTAAGCAGAGTTATGCCTGCTTCAGACAAACGGGTCCCCAAACTTGTTTTAAGACTCTCTGGGACAGTTTTGAGATTCTTAAAATGTTCTGAGGAAGAGTGAGCTCCTTAATAATTTATGTTGCATATGGACTTGTTCTTAGCTGTCATAAAATTGACCTTTTTTCCCATCTTCAATGTTTTTTCTGAAGCAGTGGTCCTCAATCTTGGTTACACGTTAGATCAGGAGGGCTTTAAACAAACAAAACACTGATACTCAACCCCCACTCATCAGGTTAAATCAGAGAATCTCTTTGAGATCTATCGTGCTGGTATTTCTAAAAGCTGCTACCAGATTTGAAACCACTGTTTTAATATATGGTCTCTCCTGGGAGCAGGTATTTAATCTGATGGTAGAGTAAGAATCGTAGTTTTTTATTTGTTTTTTAAATTAAAAATTGCCCTACGTCATTCTTAGCTGTCTCCCTAGAGTCACTTTGATATTGCAAGCAAACAGCAGGGATGATGGTTTTCAAACAAGTCAGTTCATGTCAGATCCATAACTCATAACAATGCAAAGGCTTCCTGTCACTCAGAATCCACATTTACTGTGGCTAAGAAGTCGTGAGCTGGCCTCCCGTTATGACCACACCTACCATTCATGCATTTCTCCTGTCACTCTCCTCCCACTGGATTTCCAAATGTTTTTCCAACATGCCAAGTCGAGTGCCTCTGACAAGAAGGTTCTTCCTGAGGTTGTCACGGGCTGGCTTCCTCACTTTTTCACGTCTCTCTGTGCTTAAATGTCATCTCCAAACAGAGACGTGACCTTTCCAAAACAGCCGCCTCCCTTCCATGATTACTCTCCATCCATTTACCCTGACTCATTGCACCTATCAAAATACACGCAGCACTCTTTCAAGACAGAGGCCAGAAACGTCTTTCTATAAAGGGCTAGACGCTAGAGAGTAAATATAGAAGACTTTGCTTGTCCAATAGTCTCTGTCACAATTACTCAACCCTGCTTTTATGGTACCAGAGCAGTCATAGACAATATGTAAACAGAAGAATGTGTTTGAGTTTCAATAAAACTTTATTTGTAAAAACAGCAGAGGGTCAGATTTGGCCTGTAGGCAGTAGTTTGCTGATCCTTGCTGTACAAGTGAGATTCTTACACATATTTGGGTTTAGGTACTACATTTTCTGTCACTGATAAAACATTTCCATTAAAAAAATTTCCAAATTAATAATGCATATGAATGTAAATCAGCCAACTTCAAGTGTAATTAGTATTTGGGCCAATCCTGATATTCTTTCCAATTATAATGGGAGCCTATAGTTTGTGTGCTCTTTTTGAGTCAAAGTCCTTTGAGAGATAAAACCCAAACTTGTTCTCCAGTACTTTGGGGATCTGTAGCAGATCTGACATTAAGGGACTTTAGGGAGTTGTTTGTGATGTCACAGAAAGGAGTTATACATTATCTCCTGAACTATTAACCAGCTGCCAGAATATCCCGTGGTGCCTGTCTTCCCTAAACCTGATTAGTATGGGAAAGAATGTCTTTACTTTCATAATTCATCACTGATGAGGATGCTTATGACAGCTCTAAACACAATCACGTGGTAGAAATGATTTTTTTCTGGACCATCAGATTTTTGAACTTACTCTAAGAATATCCTTCCCAGCAGAAGAATGAAATAAAAATAGTTCAATGATCCTTGAAGTGTATTCAACTGATCATTGGATCTGTGAGATGTTAATATATATTAGGAGGTGAAAAGCCTTTGGTCAAATAAATTTGGAAAATACTACTTTCTGTACTGCGGGATTTTTAGAACATCCATGGCTACTTCGATCCATTATGGGTGTTCAAGAAAATTCATAAATAGTCTAGCTGGAGTTCATTCATTTTTGATCATAGAAACCTACGATCAAAACCTACTTGCAGTGTATCTTGCAGAAATAGGGTTCCATGGAGTCTATCTTGAGAAATACTATTCAATCCTAAACCCACCAAAAGTTATGTAATAACTTTGGAGGCTTCTTTGGTATTATCAAGCTTCACAAATGCTACTGATACACATTGCTTTGTTTATTATTATTATTAGAAAACATGTTAGTAAATAGAAATAGAAATATAGTTTGCCTATAAAAATCTCAACATTCCTGTCTCAGCTCTGGTTGATTTGCTATATATCTCAATCTAATATCTTTAAAGAGTGACACTGCTTTTTACATATTTAAAATTTCAGTATAGAGTTATAGGAACCCTGCTCATTTTTTTCTGAGGTGAAGCATCTAGTTCTTATTCCATGTAATATTTCAAAGTAGGCCACAATAGTGAATCCTAAAAAATAAAACTCAACGAGAGAGTAAGGTTCATGGGACTTAAGATAAAAAGGTACTCCAAAGGAATACTGCCACTAGTGGAAGAACACAAGTCAATTTAAAGAGATAGGCTGAATAAAGCTACTCCTTTTAGCAGTAATTTCCTTTTCCCTTTACTACCTAACTTTGTGTAGAACTACTTTTATCCTTATTTACTCTCTCTATATATGCTCAGAAATATTTTTTAAGAACATTGTTTTATTCACACTTTCCCTGAAGTAAATTCTAATTAGTGATATATAATAGTAACAGTCAAGTAGTTCAAACTTGAAATATATCCTGGGATAATTCTACCAAATTACTATTATGAAGAATTTCATTCATCTTCAATATATTTGAAACTCCCAAATAGAAAAACGTGACTGATTTGAAAGCCTGAAGAAACATGGTATTCTGTATAAGTTTCCTTCATCCCCATTTTGTTCTTTTACCCAAACTGAGTTGAAACTGAAGAAAATGCTAGGAGCACAGTGACTAGCTTTACTTTACTCTTACCATTTACCATCCACAGTCCTTTTAGTAGTTTTAAAAAACAAACTAGAAAAATTATGTATAAATATGTTATTAGTCCAATGTCTTGAATTTATCTTAGAGGCATTCGTCTTCATTATTTGTTACATTACATTGACCTGATTGATATGAAATTACCCCTCGTGGCCATTGAAAGCTTCAAAGGCAGTTGAAGTTCTAGACTACTTAGTTCTTATTTATTTACTTATATTGATTTCAGAGAGGAAGGGAGAGGGAGAGGGAGAGATAGAAACATCAATGATGAGAGCAAATCACTAATCGGCTGCCTCCTGTACGCCTTCTACTGGGGATCAAGCCCACAACCCAGGCATGTGCCCTGACTAGGAATCGAACCATGACCTCCTGGTTCATGGGTCAACACTCAACCACTGATGCACACAGGCCGGGCTAGACTACTTAATTCTTTTTTTTTTAAAAATATATTTTATTGATTTTTTACAGAGAGGAAGGGAGAGAGATAGAGAGTTAGAAACGTCGATGAGAGAGGAACATCGATCAGCTGCCTCCTGCACACTCCCCACTGAGGATGTGCCCACAACCAAGGTACATGCCCTTGACCGGAATCGAACCTGGGACCCTTGAGTCCGGAGGCCGACGCTCTATCCACTGAGCCAAACCGGTTTCAGCAGACTACTTAATTCTTTACTAAAGTGTTAACCCAAAGACTATTAGTCTTTTATGAAAAAAGGATCTGGGAGGTATTTAACTAGGGAAACACTATGTTAAATGCAGGCAAACAGATCTCAGAGAAGTTGCAATACTTCTCCCAGCCTTCGTATGATAATGAGCATTATTAATATCCAAGAAGAAGCTGTTGTAAGGCATTTCTATAACATGTTTTTACTAATGAGTGGATGGCTCTGTTCTTTCATATCAAACTAGGGGCCCGGTACACAAAGATTTGTGCATTGGGGGTGGGGGGATTGAGAGGTGAGGGGGGTCCCTCAGCCCGACCTGCACCCTCTCCAATCTGGGAGCCCTCAGGGGATCCCTCTCCAATCCAGGAGTTTCTGTCTGTCTTTGCAATCATATGAGTGAATTGTCTGAGACCCCCAACCCAGTTTGGTTTGTTGCTCACAGAATAATAGAGGCATTTTTTTTTTCTTTGCTCCATTGGTGGAGGTTTCCTGGAAATTTTAGGATATCGTCCCTTTAATTTTTCCTAGACACTCTGATTTTACTTATGTCTCTCACCTTTGCTTTTCCTCCATCCTCAACTGCAACAGTAACTTGCTCCAGGCTCACTTTGCTCTAGTGTCTAGGACCATGGTCGGCAAACCACGGCTCATGAGCCACATGTGGCTCTTTGGCCCCTTGAGTGTGGCTCTTCCACAAAATACCATGTGCGAGTGTGCACATACAGTGCGATTGAAACTTCGTGGTCCATGTGCAGAAATCGGTATCTTGTGGAAGAGCCGGTATTTTGTGGAAGAGCCACACTCAAGGGGCCAAAGAGCTTCATGTGGCTCATGAGCCGTAGTTTGCCGAGCCGCAGTTTGCTGACCACTGGTCTAGGATGCCTGTCTGCCACCAGAACTACAATTCCCAGCATTCCTGATGTTCCCTGTGCTCTGGGCTTCTGCTTCTGGTGCTGCCGCCAAAACTACTATTCTCAGAATTCCTGGTGCTCCCACACTCTGGGTTTTCCCCAACCATAGGAACCATGTCCCCCCAAGGGAGGGACTGAAGGAGCCACATCCCCCCAAGCTGCTTGCTCTCCCACTCTGCTCTGTGTATGCAAATTACCCACCACCTTTGTCAGGTTAATTTGCATACCCACTCCTCATTGGCTTGTGGGCGTGGCTTGAGCATAGCAGAGGGACTGTTAGTTTGCATCTTTCTCTTTTATTATATAGGATGTTTGGCATTTCTCTTTATCCCCTTTTCCCCCAGGATTTACTGCTCTTATTTAGGTACAAGTTTAGCAAGCAATATCCTGTCATTATCCAGAATCTGCAAAGCATCCTATGAGTCATGTCCATGATGTAAATAAATACACCAATATAATTTTTTAATGCTCTAGAGCAGGGGTCCTCAAACTTTTTAAACAGGGGGCGAGTTCACTGTCCCTCAGACCGTTGGAGGGCCGGACTATAGTTTTAAAAAAAAACTATGAACAAATTCCTATGCACACTGCACATATCTTATTTTGAAGTAAAAATCAAAATGGGAACAAATACAATATTTGTATTTGCATGTGGCCCGCGGGCCATAGTTTGAGGACCCCTGGTCTAGATCATTTGTGTATCTATTTGTTATCTATTTTTCTTTGCTCACATTTCTCCATATGCTTGAATAATTTTGATCATCTGTAGAAATTTTGCCTAAAATATTGTAGTGATTCTGTATAATATTTCTTCCTCTAGCAAGAGTTCAGCTTATTTCCTGGTAAGCAGCTAGAGTGGGAGGTCAATAGAATTAATTCCATTAGGAACTGAGGTACCTTTTGCCTGGGTTGAAGTCTTGACCATACTTATTCTCTGGTTCACTTTGATTTCAATTGCATTGTCCTCTAGGGATCCCCAACAAGAACCTGAAGAGTTTAGTAAATAACTTCTTCTTTTTTTTAAAAAAAATATTTTATTGATTTTTTACAGAGAGGAAGGGAGAGGGATAGAGAGTTAGAAACATCAATGAGAGAGAAACATCGATCAGCTGCCTCCTGCACATCTCCTACTGGGGATGTGCCCACAACCCAGGTACATGCCCTTGACTGGAATCAAACCTGGGGCCTTTCAGCAGGCCAATGCTCTATCCACTGAGCCAAACTGGTTTCGGCGTAAATAACTTCTTGGTTAGACTTGAACTTCAGTTTGTCTCTCAGCTCCAAGTAACTGCTGAAACCTCCCTTTGGCTTTGCACTCTTTGGCCCCACACAGCCTTAGAATCCTATATAATAAAAGCCCAGTGACCGAACAGCAGAACGACCAGAAAGACCAGTCGACCAGTTGCTATGATGCACATTGACCACCAGGGGGCAGATGCTCAACGCAGGAGCTGCCCCTTGGTGGTCAGTGTGCTCCCACAGTGGGAGCGCCACTTGGCTAACTGGCATGAGCTGTGCTCCCACAGCGGGAGCAGCCACTCAGAGGGCGGGTCCACAGCCACTCGGATGACCAGGATGAGCGGCACTCCCACAACGGGCTGATCCCCACAGGCCACGCCCCCCGCCAGTGCACCCATCCGTGCACCGGGCCTCTAGTTTATTAATATCTTAAATGCAAACCCTCTGTGTAGCAGGGCCATTTCCCTGTGCCCCCTTCTCCATGGATCACATCCACTCGTGTCTTGCTGCCAGGACAGCTTTCAGTCCAGTATTGTCTCTTTCTAAGTATGTGACTGTGGGAGCTCCGCTGCTGTCACGCCTCTTAGCAGTGGCCCTCTGTCCGGCTTGCCTTGTGAAGTGCTTTAGAGGACAAGAGAATATTCTGAGAAGACAGGCTCGTCACAATATGCGAGGGCAGCTCTCTGCAGGCTCTTTCATTCTTGATGTTTTGGACCCTAATTTCTATCTGCCCCAGTAGCTCTCTGATAGAGAGGTTTTGGGGTGTGGGTTTTTTTTGGTATTTATTTTATAGCAGAATTACTATTAATTTTGGTGGGAACATTGGCTTGTTAGGAGCTATTCTGTAATGGCCAGAAGTTGACATCTATTTGATTTTTTAAAAATTGACAGATTCTCTAGACTCCATGAAAACCTGAGATATTCAACTCTCTGTCATAGTTCCAGGAAAAGCCTTCTGGCCACCCCATTCCTAGATGTATCAATCTGACATTTCAAAGAGCATATACATGCTGAATCCTAGAATGTGGTAAAAAGGATACTTAAAACAAAAATAGATGTATTATTTTCAGAAAAAATTACTAGGAAATAATGAATCTAAGTAGGACAAAAGCAAGGTATAAAAAATACATGGAAAAAGAGAGAAGAAAATTATTTGCTTGATACTTTACAGATAGTATTCAAGTAATTGGTTATTTTTCAATACCTTTATTTTGGATTGGTTTTTATAGTGCTTCAGGTGAATCAACATTAATAAAAATGGGAGAAAAAGGCAGAAACTACAGTATTTAAGCTATGTGGAAGTCAAAACCTGTCTCCAAGATGGTGGAGTGATAAGGGACTTAATTGACTTGAAAAAGCAATGGGGGACTGACAAAGAAAAATGCAATATAAAACATCTTTCTTATCTTGAGTGCCACTTAAGGCTGTTATTTGTGAAGTTGATTATAAATTTTTTAAAATGTAAAATACTCCCTAAATTAAAGAAATCACTCAGTCCACCAATTCCACAATAAAAGTGAAAGGGCTAGAACATTCATATATAAAGTCATGTATTCTCCAAACTCCAGATTTCAAGAAATAAAGAAGAAAGGCAGGAAGGCTGGAAGGAAGGGAGGGAGGAAGGAAGAGAAGGGAAGTGGAAGAGAAAGAAAGCAGAAAGGAGGAAGGAGAGAGATCAATGGAGGGAGGGAGGAGTGCAAGAGAGACAGTTAACTGCTTCATGGTTTGATCTTATTGCATGCGCTTGGTGTTTTTCCACTTCTGTCCAAAAGCCAGTAGGCAGTTGGCCATAGATTGCTGTATTCATTACATTTTTAACCAAAAACAGAAAGCAGAATTATTTTGGAGGAGAGGTGGGAAGGTAAATGAGTGATTTGAAGAAGGAAGCTGAAAGACCTAGGCACGAACACAAGCCTGTATTTCTGAGACAAAAGCACAAATATGTCATCTGCATCTTCACAGAATCCATAAACCAGAGAACGAACCAACAGCTGCAGAGCCTGTAGTATTTGACTTTTCACTCTAAACCCAAAGGTATAAACAGAGGCACAGAGTAAGGCACCACCAATTATTAAAGCCGTCCCACAGACAACCCAAAAGAGCAGAACATCTGGCTAATTCCACAAAAGCCACAGTAATGAGCAGAGACGGAATTAGTATCTATGACATGATGATGACTGCAGACTTAACTAGACATTATTGTAGGGAGGCCTCTTCCTTGAATGATATCATCCTACCCTGAGGTACAGCAGCTGTGAAAAAGGAAAACAAAATAAAATAACCCAGACATCTCTCTATTTCTAGGTTAAAAACCTGAGGAATCTGCATACTCAGCATCTAAGAGTTTTCCAAGGAGCCAAAATTAATTCAGCATGTCTATTTGCTACTGAGAGATACAAAGAAATGCACATTTCAAACCCTCGTGCCCCTATTTAGTATACTTCACTTCTAAGGAAGACACAGAATCCTAAGGAAAGCGTTATGAAATGGTTTAAGTCATTACTGAACTATATAATTGTTGACTGAAATAGTGATCAGCTGTTGGTAAAATTGCTTACATACAGATTTACTCCCTGAAGTTCACCCAGAAGATTGCAGGTTCTATCCCCAGTCAGGGGCCTACAGGAGATAACTGATTGATATTTCTCTCTCCCTCTCTCTTCTTCTAAGTAAATCAATGGGAAATAACTTCAAGTGACGGTTAAAGAAAATAAATAAAAAGCAAAGAACTTTTGATTTGTTCTCTAAACATGAAAAAACAAAACAAAGTAAAAAACTCTATGACTGGATAGCTCTAAATTAGGTTTACAGTATTCAGTGAAAGAACTGTAAAATTCCCTCAGAAGAGAATCAAAAATAACATGGACAAATGTTCCATAGTTGAAACCAGAGAAACATAAAAAAATGATGGTAGAAAATAATACTTATTCTACTTATCAATGCAATTTATCTCTTGCTCATCCTACTGTTATGGCACCACTCAGGCAACAACCCTTTGGGGATGTAAAATACATGAAATAATGTTTCAGCAAGATTGGAGCAGAATTTAATTTCATGAATAATATACTATCTACTTTGGGACATTTAAACAAGTGTTTTCTTTTTCAGTTATTTTCATAATTTGAAAAATAAAAATTGGCACTTTTATTATTTTCATCTGATTTTCACAAAATCTTACCAATGGGAAAAGTGGTTATTCAAAATCATAACCTGGTTATGTTCATTTAGACATGATTAAATTTTAAATCATCAGACACTGGAGGCAGAAACCTTTGGTTCTGTGCAAATTAAAAGGAAAAAAAACAAAAATCAAAGAAAGCAAAAACTTAGGACCCAGTTTTTATGTCTCTTGTGATTTTAAGACATTCCTCCCAACCATTACTGTGTTCATGGTTCTAGCCTTCTCTGCATTAACTACCATTTATGCTAGGAGCCTTGACTTATTGGCAACTATTTTTCCAGATATTGATTTTTGGAATTAGAATGCAGTTTATTTTCCATCCCATTAAAGATCACCCTGGAAGTCAACTCATCTCCAATACTGAGATTTAAACATATGCTGGTTTCTACTAACCATTTTCTGTGCATTCATTGAATTCTGTGCACATCATGCAATTCTTATGTTTTCTTATTAGGTTTATGATTTATGATACAACTCTTTGGTGACATTGAGTAATATCTATTAGGCATAAATTAAGTTTGGTTTAGGTGAATGAGTGGGTGTGGAGAATTGGTTTGCCATGAATGTTAAAACATTTTCTCCTTATTGACCAGATTCACTCCACCAGTAAGTGGTGGAGATAGGATTT
The DNA here is from genome assembly GCF_000327345.1 of Myotis davidii. Classification (NCBI taxonomy): domain Eukaryota; kingdom Metazoa; phylum Chordata; class Mammalia; order Chiroptera; family Vespertilionidae; genus Myotis; species Myotis davidii. The sequence continues at coordinate 1,212,593 of NW_006283588.1, forward strand.
TTGTTCAGACAATCTGACTACAGAGCCTTTGCTCTTTATAACTTCTCAGTATTGTTTTAGAAAAGAAAAAAGAAAGTGGCTTACCAGACATTAGATCTTTATGTCTCCTTAGTAATAAACATTACAAGAAAAGATTTTTCTTGGATTTTATCAATCTCTGTGTATGCACAGGATTGGCTGAGATTTAAGTTATAAGATCATATAAGAAAACTTTTTCTAAAACTTGCTGCCATTCTGGAGTGGAATGTGGTGTTAGAGTTATTTGTCTTTTGTTTTCATTTTGATGTTTTTTTTTTTTTAGATAGACCAGCTAAATCGGTATGACTGATTCTTTGAGACTCAGGAAAACTAATCTCAAACATTAAAATACCCTGCTTGTTTATTTAAAACATTTCAGAAACATACATGCACACTCTATTAGGCTTCTGCATGTGGAAATTCTCCTAGACTTTGTCCCCAGGACAGTGAAACATGTGAGAGACTGAAGGTTCAGGATACTGACAACTAAATGTTAATAAATTTTTGACTCTGAAGAGTACAATTTTTGAAACAAAACTCATCTTGGCAAGTACTTCTAGTCGACTTGGTCACCATCAGTAATTATGGCTGGGCAGGCCTCTTCCCAGGTGACTCAATCCCCTTTGCTCAGTCTATAGTATGTCACTGTGGGTATCCACTTACATTCACTTGGAAAAGTGTGGTAATGAATCATGAAGCCCTGGAATAGAAGCGTATTTTCAAGTAACATTCATGGGATTTCCCAGGGATAGTTCCCAAGGATATGTTCCCTCCTGTGTCTCCTAAAATGTCCTTTTGGAGAAGTGTCTACATCATCCTTCACACTATGGCACCCACCCCTCCTTTGTAGTGTTTCTTGTTTAATTTTCCCTTTTTATTTCATAAACATTCTTTCTTGGTTTATAACACATTGGGGGCAGATGATGTAGTTCTAATATACTGCCACAAATGTACAATAGCAGATTTGGCAACAAAGGAAACACCATTGTATGTGTTTTTAAATCATTTTCGGGTGCAAAGTGGGTTTGGGGGAGCATGTGTACTTTCCTACTATGGGCCCCTTTAACTATTTTGTTCTGAGGCCGAGATGAACTTGGGCTACTGGGACCAGTTTCCAGGCATTTCATGGATTACTGAGGAAGCTGATTTAATGAGCATCTTGTACCTTATAAGCCACAACCATTCCAGAGGTTAACCTTCTGAGGCAATTAAGAAAAATCAACCCAGTGTTGTGAAATAACCTAGAATCAGAGATCACTGGGTTTGACAAAGACTCTTTTTATGTAGGAAGCTAAGTATACAGTTGGATTTAAGTAAATAATAGTCTTTGGAGATGTGGAAATTGGCACATAGCTCAGTTCCAATGGAGTTGATATACAATGAGAAATAGAGGTAGCCTTTGCCTTTGCAAGGGGCAGAACAAGGAAGGGGCATTCTGGAATTCATGGAACAATACTTCCAGTCTCAAATGAGGGGTAATTTTTTCTAAGAGGAGATTGTGTGGATATTTGTTTTAGTTATCCCAAGAAGTGCAAATTTCAAACTTGATTATTTACCGAATATTGAATGCATCACTGGCAAACATAGGACAAGATTTAGAAATCTGCCACTGGATAAATGAATTCTGTGTTGTCCCTTGGCATGCTAGTGGCAAGTTGTGATGTCACGTAAAGAAAAATCAGAATGTTGATCAAGAACATGGGGCAGGAGGATACTATCAAGATGAGGAAAACTTTTCAACTTTGCAACAGGTATAACTTGTAATACCAGATTATAGGTTTCCCCAATTCTGTATTATTGTGGAAGTCTCTGTGATATATGTGCCATTCAATTGTCTGTTTTCAGTCACTGAAATATCATAATTGATAGCTATTTTGATATCATTTTCTTATAATTTTTTTATGAAAACATTTTTTTAAAGTCAAAGTCTACAATGAAACACATTAAAAATCTGAGGTAATGAAAATTAGCAGGTTTGTTTAAAAATAAAATTAGAATGAGAATTTGAGAAGTAAATTTATTTTTAACTGAAATGGTACACTATATTTTGTGAACATGTTTTCTTTTTCTAGTATACAACTTAATGATATTTTGATGACTTCATATTTTAAAACTGAAAAGTTTTCTTAAATAAGTCTTAAAAAATTAGTGCCCATGACAATTTTTTTAAAATAAAATTATAGTCACAATAAAAATAAAAGATCTACACATCTATTTCAATTTTAAAGATAACTGAGATAAAGAAAAATGTAGAGTAAATATATTTGAGAAAGCAGAGGTGAATAATTACCTTTTGCCTGGTTTAGGTTACACTGAATTCACGTATTGACTATTTTTTTTTTAAAACCTCACCCAAGGATATTTTTCCATTGATATATTTTTTAGAGAGCATGGAAGAGAGGGAGAGACAGAGAGAAATATCGATGTGAGAGATATTTCTCCTGCACACCACTGACCAGGGCCTGGCTTGGGGAGGAGTCTGCAACTGAGGAACATGCCCTTGACCAGAATCGAACCCGGGACCCTTTGGTCCCAGGGCAATGCTCTATCCACTGAGCCAAACTGGCTAGGTATTTCTTAATCAGACTTTATTGATATTAAGCCTGACTTGTTTTTAGCTGAATCTAGCATCTAATTTTGTTTGAGAGTCTTTAGAAGTCTCTCTATATAAAAGCCCAGAGACTATTATGGTGGAATGACTGGAAAGACCAGAACAACCAGTTACTATGATGTGCACTGACCACCAGGGGGCAGACACTCAACATAGGAGCTGTCCCTGGTGGTCAGTGCGCTCCCACAGTGGGAGGGCCACTCAGCCAGAAGCCGGGCTCACGGCTGGTGAGTGCAGCGGTGGTGGAGGGAGCCTCTCCTGCTTCCCCAGCAGCACTAAGGAGCAGCGATCCAAACCAATTGGGCCTAAACTGGCAGTTGGACATCTCCTGAGGGGTCCCAGATTGCGAGAGGAGGCAGGCCGGGCTTACCCTCTCCACCCCCCTGTGCACGAATTTCATGCATCAGGCCTCTAGTGTTATATGAAAGATGCAATAAGTCTATAGCAACCTATGAAGAATTATCTAATAAAAAAGTTAAAGTGAATTTAATGTTTAAAATAAATCCTTTTTCTTGATAAATATATATATAATAAATATATTAAAATGATAAGTTAGTTAATTTCTGAAAGTTGTACTAGAAGATCATAGTTTTATCTATATTGGCCCATAATTTGACTGATTCCAGCAGTTATATCTGTTCTAGAAATTCAGCATCACACAGTGAGAGTAAAAGGTTTATCCAACGCATGTTATTCTATGTATAGCTGGAGGAGATACTGAAACATTTTCTACCTGATGTCAGAATATCCAGATAGTCTCATGCCAAATTGGTGATGTGATTGCTATAATTCACAAGTTTCTTACTTTTCAACCATTTGTTCCTTTCCCAATGAGTGCACACTCATTACCTCACTTGTTCTTCAAAATAACATTATTAGGCATTTTAACCCTTGCTTTAAAGAACTGAGAAGTAGTTTGAGCGACTAGCCCATGTCACAATGAACCTCTTGAAGATTTTCACCAGAACCAAAAGATGAAATGTTTACAAATTATATATTTATTGATAAAAATAAAGAGGACTGTGATGTAATTATATATTATACAATTATTAAAACAGATTCATTTTATCAAAAAGGTCAATAGAGCAGTAAGTCATTTATAGATAGTCTTGTTTTTATTTGTTATAATTTTGAAAGTAGAAATTTGCTAATTTGTTGCGTTTACTAATAAAAAAGATGGCCCAGAGTATATTGTTTGTCAGATAAAAATGTTCACTAAGGCTAAGCTGGGGAGCCAATTCATTGGCCTGGTTTAAGAAAGTGTATCTCACTGGAAATCTCATGACTGTCCTCAAAGGAATTTACAGACATACCACTGCCCTGGCTAGGTTTTCTTTTTATTCGGCTTCCTATAATTTGAAACTCAATACTACTTAATTACCATTGTTGAAATGTTATTTTATAGTTAAATTTAATTACAAAGACGCCTTCTTTATCTGCTACAATACGTGTTAGAATGTAAACGATAATGATTTCTGCTCATTGTTTAAGCCAATAAATCCATTCTGGAGTTGCAAAATATGATTGCCTCCTTTTTTCTTCATGTCCACTTAGCTAACAACCAAAACTTGTGCAAAACCTATTGTAGAATATTAAATTATCTTATTACATTGCCAAGATTTAAAAATCTTTCTCATGATTGAATGGTAAAATTAAAATATTTTTAATTGCCACTATACTAGTATTCCTTGGAGATGACAATTTTAAAAGAGTGGTGAAAAAGGAAGAATTGCTTTTTGGACTATGTGCAGTTTGACTTGTTTATGTAGTTACAAAAAACAAATGTTTGTCCAACAAAATGCTGAGAATCGTGTCTCCTGGGAGACTTATACAAGGTCATAGTTTCGTGAGCATAAAAAAGATCTTGTAAAAGCAAACTAACATGTAATACGAGAAAGTAAAGAAGTGGTTGGGGGAAGATTTTGATTCTTTTGTTTGAAACATCTATTAAGAAAAAAATGTCACTGTCTTCTTAAAATACTATATTTTATGTGCAAAACACATTCACAAATATATTATTTTCTTGGAAGTTCATTTCCACCAAGTTCCTGAGAAGGTGTAGAATAATGATAAAATTCTCGCAATATTACAGGGAACAGAGGGAGTTAGAATAAAACTGCCCGATGTGCACATAATGGAGAAGGAGTTGTAAAACAGTTTTATTTTTATTTGTAGAATATTTAGTACTGGGACAGTTTGGTGGAGGTCCATAGGTGGTAAAAATTATGAGAGATAGACAAGGTCATCTCAGCAGGCCAGTGAGATCTCTAAGGGAGGTGAGTATTCTTTTTCCTTTTCC
>NW_006283588.1:1217540-1225337 GCF_000327345.1 Myotis davidii
CCTCATTGTCAAACTTAAGTTCAAGGTTCTTTCATTCTACCTGTTCACTTTCTGATAATGAGCTTCTTCCATCAATAATTCACAAGGATCTTCCTAACGTAATAGTCCGAACATTTCCTGTAGCACTCAAGACACTTATTGTTTTTCAATGTTGTCAAAAGCGTATGTGGAACAATGTAGGCCAACAGTAACCCCAGGCAAAATAAACTTTTAGAAGCATTGCCTGTATCGTTTATAAACTTGTTTGGCTTTCGTATCTACAAATGGTTCCTCTATGTTGCATTTCTCTACTGTTTCTGTTCACCTGTCCCTTTTCTTCTCAATGCAGTTTACTTTCATGCCCAGTATCGCACAGTGCAGTACTTGTAGACCAGTAGTTTCACATGTGTAAGTTTTCAGCTTCGCCTCTATTGCTCTTAAAAGCAAGAATTATGTGTTTATATTTTTTAAAATATGGGGCTTGGTAGGTGGCAGATCCCTCAGGTAAGATGGCCTTTGTAGACCCTCAGGTTTGAAAGCTGGGATCAGCTCCAAATAGATTCCACTAATGTTGATTGAGCTCCTATCATGGCACTGTCCTAGGTACTTGCAAAGACTGTTCCAGCTATATGTCAAGCTGCAGAAAATCAATTCAAGAGAACATAATGAAATCTGCAGTGTTACCAATGGGTTTGAGTGGCTGCACTGCTTATTTTATTTTGTGGTTGTCATATTGACAATGTTGCCTATTTTTAGAACACAGCCTCAATAGTGGCTTAGGCAATTTGTATTAAATTTAAAAATTAGATTTAATTCTTTCTTGATACATTCCTATTTTTGTGTATGACTCTTTGGTTGCGCTCAGCATTTTTTAAATGTCTCTCTTTCTCTGAGTTTTGTGAGCTCCTTTCCTGAATCTAGTACTATGTCCCGTTCACATTGCCTGCTAAGTGTTTACTCAGTAAACGAATAAAGACAAAATTATTTAACTATTTTAAAAGCTATCATTTCTATGTATATTGTGTTAAATAACTTAATATATTCTTTTGCTAAACAAATATTATTATATATTAGAGGCCCAGTGCATGAATTCATGCACGGGTGGGGTTCAGCTGGCCTGGTCCCAATCTGAGGATTGGGGCCAGGCCTGTTGGGAGGAGGAAACAGTGGGAGGTTGGCTCGCTGCCTTGCCCCAATCAGAGCCCAATTGGGCCCCCGATCAGGGCCTGGCTGGTTGGGGGGAGGGGCTGTAGGAGGTTGGCTGGCCAGCCCTGCCCCCTATTGGGGTAGGGAGGGTGATCAGGTTTAGGGCCAGCTGGGAGGAAGGGTTGCAGGGGGGATTGGCCAGTTGCCCTGCCATCGATTGGGGTAGGAGAGGCCGATCAGGGGTGAGGTAGCTGGGGGGAGGGGCCATGGGAGGTTGGCCAGTAGCCCCACCCCCTGATCGGGCTGGTTCACTGGCTGCAGTGGGCTTCATAGTGACTGGTTGTTCTAGTAGCTGGCTTTTTATATATATAGATTATAAAATATATTGCTGTCATATTGTATTATAACAATGACTGGAATCTTCTTAGATGTTAAATCAGGGGGGATGAAGCTAGAAGTAAGATGTATCTTACAAAAGCTATAAAATGAAGTAAGAATTTATTTTCTAAATATATCAGTCAATGAGAGAAAAAAGAGAAACGTAGTATAATATTTATTTTTAAAAGAGCAAGGCAAGTGTGGTTATGGTTAATTTAATTAAAGAACTTGGTAATATAGAAAATTCTAAGACTATCAAGAAGCATAAAAAATGAGCAATTTTGCCCAGCCGGGTGTAGCTCAGCAGTTGAGCGTCGACCCAGGAACTGAGAGGTCACTGGTTCAATTCCCGGTCAGGGCATATGCCCAGGTTGCGGGCTCGATCCTCAGTGGGGGGTGTGCAGGAGGCAGCCGATCAGTGATTCTCTCTCATCATTGATGTTTCTATCTCTCCCTCCCTCTCCCTTCCTCTCTGAAATCAATAAAAATATATTTTAAAAAAAGAGCAATCTCTAGAGGAAACCAAAGTGTAAGCAAATAATGCGAAGTGAGATTATGAAAATAAAAACAAACTTCACACATATCTTCCTTGGGAGTTTGGTGATTTAGTTCAATGATGTGATTTAGTTACACTCACCCTTCCTCCCAGGCAAGAATAGTTAGACCTTTACTTTCTGCCTCTGGCTTATGGTATTGTGTGCAAATGGTTGACAAGAAGAATTATTTATCATTTCTCTAATCCTTTACTCTCTTTACCAAAATACTTTATTAAAGTATAGAACAGGTTCAAGGAGAACCAACACACACCACAAAGTTGGACAGTAAAGTGGTAGTTGTGTGAGAATTATGAGCAACTCTCTGGTGATCAGTTGACACTAGAAAATTCCTCTAAATATTGGGAAAGGCTATTGCAGAGCCCATTAAAAAGCGGGGGAGGAGAGGGTCACTGGGGGTGAAAAGGGGACATCTGTTATACTTTCAACAACAAAGATAACAAAAAGAAAGCAGAATGATTCTAGAATGATTCTTAAACACAATGTTTAAGTCATATATGGATATACAACCATCAAATATTACCCGAATTAGGAATTTTAATTCTTGCCAAAATTTGCATGTTGTAATTTATAACCATGAAGTGTGCAACTTCAATGAAACAATTTTGGCTCATTCCATAATTTTTGAGTCGAGGGAACCTTAATGATTATCTATCTAGTCTCATTCCCTTGCTTTACAGATAAGGGACGTGAGGCCCCGAAAGATAAAGTGACATTCTTACTTTTAAAGAATTAAAATGCAAAACTCCTAATTCCCAGCCCACTGCTGTTTCTACTAATTGAAGCTTTGATTTTTTGAAGCCTTGATAAGATGTAGTCAATAAAACATTTGAACACGGGGTGAGCCTATTAAATAATTCCCTTGTTATTTGAAATGCTAAGTTGGCATTTGAGAAAACGCCCAAATAATGCTTTGTTCTCTGTTACCATAGAGCTCACACTGTACAATATATGAAAACAGTGACCTGATATTAAGTCACTACTATAATTTTAAAATCACAGATGTTACTGACACTTCATAAGTCAGTAATTAAAAGTACTGCAAATGACCTTTTGAAATATGAGTTAAATCTCTAATTGCAATTCCCCCCTCTCCAACCAGATTTGGTGACATTTCTACCACTATCCTACCCCTGTTATGGGTAATGAAAACTAAAAACCAAGCCCATAGTTTTACTTTACTTAGAAAAAAAATGGTGTACTAATTACTCTTAGTAAAAATCCCCCCAAAGCTTATGTATTATTAACATGGTAACCCAACTATGTAAAATAGCATTAATGATAAAGCCTCCTGTAAGAATAGAGTATTCTTTTGTAGAACAAAATCCAACTGACTCACTAAGCGGCTGGAAAGGTTTTCCTTCAGTGCTGTTCCATTATTGGAGATTATTCTATTTCTTGTGTGCGCCTAACAAATAAGAATTTTTTCCTAATAGAATATAATTTTAAACATCTAACAAACTCTGCTTTGATTTTTGAAATGTAAAGTGCCTTTTACAAGTTCTCTAAAGAGCAGCCTTCTTGAAAAAAAATTCCACCCCCCCCACTCCCCCTTGCTATATCTCTGGAGAATTCCTAAGTTCTGTGAAGCTCTATGTTTCTCAGATATCTTTCTCTCCCTCCCCCTCTCTCATTCCCCAGCCTTTTTTTCTTTCTCTGGGACAGGAAGTTGAGGGTGTTGACCTCATCTGGATCTTTCCCAATGTCAGAAGGTGGTCTTTTCAAAAGATTCCAAGTTGTGGATTTCTTCCTGATTTTATTTTTCAGTAATTGTGTCAATAAATGAGTTCTAAACGTTTTCTCCCCTCTCCTTCCTCATAGCTGTGAAATGACCAGTGATTCCTTTGAGGCTCATTATTGGGCTCGTAGAGGAATAAGTATTATCTCTTTGTTCATTGAAAGTGCACTGTTTTCCTGATGGAGGTGGGGGGGGGGTTGGGAATACACAGCCACAAGCCCTCGGGTCCACAGACCCCTCAGGTCACTGGCTTCGGTGTGCTGTGTGCTAATACTGTGAGGCCTACTTCTCCCGCACAAAACAAGTTTCTGAAGGGCTGCTGTTATTATTTCCCTTTCCCATCCGGTCTAAATAGTGACCACTTTGATTTTTAGAGAAGGGAAATGTTATGGAAAAACTACTTCCTGTGAATAAGCATAATAAAACTAGACGGCTCCCAATGCCACATAACATGCTCTATAAAAAGATGTTTTGCGCACAGCTCCTTTTACAATGTTGTGAGTAGGAGGATGGCCTGGGGAGCACTCGCCCTCCACGCACCCAATGCTGTTTTGTGCACATGTGCTGGGATAGCATCCTGATTCCACTCTGCCTGTCCCTGAACCCACCCAGCCTTCAGCGAAATTGAAATTACTTCCTACCACCATCTCTGAAGCTTCCCCAGGAGGATTCTGCCCAGGGCCGCAGGACCAGCATCTAGGGCAGTGCCTGGAGCTTGTTGAGCTCTCAATAAAGAATTGTTTTGCACATGAACCAGTGAATCCCAGCAGCCATTGAGGTTGCCTCCCCTGATATGTATTGTCTGCATCCCTTGCAGGTTTTATATCTGAAAAGGCCCGTCTGTCTGATTGCCTCACAGCACTGAAAGGGCTGTGCTTTTCTTCATAGCAACTTTAAAATATAAGTGCCTGGAGCTTGTTGAGCTCTCAATAAAGAATTGTTTTGCACATGAACCAGTGAATCCCAGCAGCCATTGAGGTTGCCTCCCCTGATATGTATTGTCTGCATCCCTTGCAGGTTTTATATCTGAAAAGGCCCGTCTGTCTGATTGCCTCACAGCACTGAAAGGGCTGTGCTTTTCTTCATAGCAACTTTAAAATATATACTTGGGGATGAGTCCACAACCCAGGCATGTGCCCTGATGGGGAATCGAACCTTGACCTCCTGGTTCATAGGTCAATGCTCAACCACTGAGCCAAGCCAGCTGGGGTATAGCAACTTTTTATCTCTCACAGCTCCTTGTGAAGCACCTTCCTTGTTCATGACAAAAGCTCAGCGAGTGTTGATTGCCTACTTAAAAGACTTCCATCATGATTTTCCTCAAGCTCACTGTAGATGTTCTATGCATCTATTCATTCAGTCATCATGACACAGTTATTTAGAAGTGATTATGTGCTTGGAGTACCACAGGCAAATAAAACACAGTCTCTATCATGGAAGATCTCCTAGGGTGGGGACAAAGTAAATAAACACTTAAGAGTTCAAGGTAAGGAGTGTCACTGTAATGGTCTTAGAGTACAACCATGGGAATACGGGGTTGTGAGAAAGGACAAGAGAAGGGAGACGAGAGACTTGGGGATGTCATGGTGCAGATACAAATGAAAGGGCAAGGGCACAGGGAGAGACTTTTCTCCCGTGTTTCCTGATAGCACACTCCTGCTTTTCCAAGGGAAAAAGGCATTGCCACATACAAGGAGTAGATGTCTGATACTCAATTTTGTCTTCCTACGGCTGGGCATATCTAAGACTCACAACGCAAATGATAACTACTACTGCCACGAGCACCGATTCTGAAGACAGAGTCATTTCTTCTGCAGAATTACGGTGGTTTATGTTTCACAGTGTGAGGTTAAAACAAGGCCCGGTTGATGTGTAGGAATAATGTGAGGAGGGAAGCTACTCGGCCGGTGAGCTGGCATTCCACACCGATGTGTCCCCGGATGATCTCAGCTCCTCTTTATGTGAAAAGTCAGCACCTCAGTCCACATAGTTTTCTCAACATTTAAATGCATATACAGTCATTTTCCTCCACCACGTTAATAAGCATTTGGTCTTCCACCTCCTCCTGTCCTTCCCCCTCAACCTCTGCCCTGTCCAGGGCATACCTGTGCCTTCAGGAGCTAATCATGACCATTCCGTTACTCTCCATCAGGCCAGGTTTTTGTAGAGTTAATCCTCCATAGTATTAAATAATAATACATTTAAAAGCAATAATCATTTTGTCCCTTTCTCAAATATAACATTGTATTTATTACTTATTTCAAACTATGTTTGGTCCTTTAAAGAAGTAATTCCTCCTACCCCTTGCTCATCCCCCTAGTAAAGTGTTGTATCCAGTCAGTCCCCTTTTTGTACAGGTTAAGGAGAAGGCTCACAGACTTACTCAAGATCCCAGAGCTAGTTAGTGGTAGAGCTGGTTCAAGGCTCATTTCTCCAATGCCAGTGCTCTTTCTGTCTTCCCAGGGTATCTTCCACATTTATGTATCCATCAGTACGAATGGTGTCCAAGGATTCTGCCCGACACATACTGTGTGATGCTTCAGCATGTCTAGCACACAGCATTTTAGTGGGGCATTTATCTCTGCTTATATCTAGTTCATTTTACCTTAGCTGTCATGGAGAGAAAGCCCAGTTCTAGGGCCTTCTTTTTCTACCCTGCCTTATGTCTGCACTACAAAGGGGAAAACAGCATTGTAGGGACAGATGGGGCAGAATGAGACACTGTTGTTCCATTCTAGCCGTTTCCTAGGGGGGCACAGGCCTTATCATTCAGCACACACACTTTCAACTTCGTCCATACAACTTCTATTCAAGTATATTCAAAATCGTCTTCAGCTGTCTTTTCATTCTGTAGTCTATAGTAACATATACCATATGTGTCAACAATAATTGAAAAGCTCTGAGTCCACCTGGGTACTTTGCTTCCATAATTTAGTTGGCAATCCATCTTGAACAAGAGGACTAAAGTACCTCTGCTACTTTTGTTCTTATTACAGATGGGTCTGTTCTTTACATCTCAGTCTAATTTCCTTTTGAAAGCAGAAGAAATGAGCAGGGTTATACTCCAAGTGCCTTTACAAAGTGTTGAAGCTCACTCTCTACCAACAGTCTTTAGAGAGGAGGATTGAACACATGTTTTATTAGTTGCTGTCGCTGTTTCTGGAAATCCCATAACCCTCTAGTTTTATTGTTGGTCATTATGATGCATAGGTATCATTAGTCAAAGACTACAAACAAACCAGAAGTAACTGGCCTTTTTCCTTGTCATCACAGACAAAATACATCTGGCAGTTTTGAATTGAAATGTCTTCGACTATCCAAGATAGCCTCTTCTATATTCTTAGAAAAACAAGCAAAGGAGTTTGGGAGATGCTTTTTATCTGGTTGCCAGCCTCCAAGGACCTTCACAAAAGACTGTTATCTAGGATGATAACTTGGTGTGACCATGGGGATCAGGTTTGCCATTCTGTGGGAATCAGATCGCTGGAATTTGGGTCCTGATTATGACCCAAACTTTCAGATTCTGTTAGTTGCAAAAAAGTACAACTGCTTGGGTGATACTGACCTCTTTGCTAGAAGAATAAATAATCATGCAAAATAAACGTTTCTTCAGATTTATGCAAGGAATAAAAGACTGTACTCTGACACATTCAAACTATGTGAATATTCACGATTTTGTTTTTCCTCCTGATTGGCTACAGATATTTGTTTCTGAAAAAGCTTGGATTTTGTTTACCTTAGAGGAGGCCTGTTGAAACTAATGAATTTGATAAAGATTTCACGAAGATTAGATAAAGGAGCCTTCTGTGCTTCTTGTCTCCAAATTGGGACTGGTCATTTCTGGTCATGAGGAAGCAACATTGTTCTAATAGCTGTTTCGAGTTATTATTTTTGGCTTATTATCCTCTGATGAGGAAACAGAAACCTGACATTTTGCTGGATTCCCAGGACCTATGTCTTTAAAGAGTAAGATTATCAACTTTCCCCAGGGAGCTGCCTGTT
>NW_006283588.1:1225354-1228158 GCF_000327345.1 Myotis davidii
GGAAAGAGGGTGGGACTAGATGTGTTTGTGGGGACATGAAAGAAGAGCTATAAAGCGAAAATGGCAGCTAACCTGCTTCCTTCTCTGCAGTCCAAGGGATGAAATAAATGAAAGAGATAAACTAAAATAAGAGGAAGAGAAAAAGAATTGAATACAGTGAACAATTTTCCCCTAAGTCAAGAAAGACTAAAGCTGAAGGCTACAGTGTGGAAAAATCATAGGCATTGATGTGGGCTGAGGCCTTGGGACAACTTAGAGATTTGTTGCTAGAAAACATTGAGGAAAAAAAAGAAAAAAAGCTCCCTAAAGCCCCGAGCACATCAGGAAGAGGGCCCTTTCTCTTCTTATTCTAAAGGCTAGGTATCTTGTGACCAGTTGCACACACGGGGTCAGATATAATCTAGACTCACAGAAGCAAAAAAGCAAAGCATACAAACAGAAGGTACCAGTAGACACTCTTTTTTCTTCACCAACTTAACGCATTGATGCATTACATGTACCAAGTGCTATTCAGAATTCGAAGGCATCCTTGCCTTTGGGCAGTTTACAATCTAATTAGGAAAAGTAGATCTCAAACACAATACTTTAAAACGTGGCAGTAAAGCCCCCCCTCAATCTTTATGGTTAAATCACATTCACGTTTGGTACCATCTTTAAGCACTTTTCCATACTGTATAGTAATACAGCAAGTTTCATGTCAAGCATATTCCAGATATGTAAATTATAAGGCATAGTATATGATACCCTGTGAGCCCACATCTCACCCTAGCATGGCAACACTACCAATGACTTAAATCAACTTATATGCTCCTCTCCTAGCTCATCTTCGCCTCCCTCCACTTTGCTGAGTTTCTTTTTTTATTCCCTTGATTTTTAAAAAAAAGGTTTTAAATTTCATATATATGTGTGCCTAAATAAGGTATCATTTAGTTCTCTGAGCTCCATAAACATATTTAGCTCTATGCGGTTTTCTGAATCTTGCCTCTTTTTCTCCCTGCAACATTATGTTTTAAACATCTAGTGTTGTGGGTAGAGGTGCTTAATTTATTTTATATCTGTATAATATGCTGTTATGTTTATACACAATAATGTATAGGGTGGGGCAAAAGTAGTTTTACAATTGTTCATATGAAAAATAATACAAGAATAAATAATAATACAAGAATAAACTCTGTTCACATACTTACAACTGTAAACCTACTTTTGCCCAACCCTGTATTCTATTATCAATGGATGTTAGGATTATTTTTAGGTGTTTTTTTTTCTCTATCCTGGACATTAATGTAATGCATATTCTTGTACAAATTTCTTGGAGGAGAAATTCAAGATGGTTCCTAAGGATGTATATCTAGGAGTGAAATTATTTTAAAAGTATGTGAACATTACCTTTAAGCTATGATGCCAAATAGTTTTCTAAAACTATTTATCCATTATATTGATATTCAGAATGTAGAGAAGCTCCTGTTGATCCTAATCAACTCTGACACTTGCTATGTTAGACTTTTTAATTAGTGCCATTCCAGAGACTGTAAAATGGTGCATCATTGTGATTTTATTTTTTTAAGGAATTTACTAGGGTGTCATTGGTTGATAAAATTGTATAGGTTTCAGGAGTACAATTCTATGACACATCATCTGAATATTGTATTGTATGTTCACCACCCCAAGTCAAGTTTCTTTCCATCACTATTTATCTGCCCTTTCCCCCTTCTACCTCGCTCGGCCCACCCCCATTCCCTCTGGTAATCACTGTGCTGTTGTCTGTGTCAATGCATCATTGTGAATTTAATCAGCATTTATTCTATTTAAAATCACTTAAAAATGCTTCCTTTATACTGTATTTGATAAACAACATTTCTAAATTTTAATATATTAAATATACCCATCTCTTCTTAAGTAATTACTGTTCTTTTTTGTATTATTTATTAATTCTTTACTATTCTACTTCAAGGTCATAAATTAATCTGTTTATGTTTTTATTTAAAATATTTCAAGTTTTCTTTTATATTTAAATTAATCCATCTAGAATTGTCTCTCTGTGTGTGTGTGTGTGTGTGTGTGTGTGAGAGAGAGAGAGAGAGAGGTGAGAGATAAAAAGATAGAAAGAGAGAAGCTGAGGAGTTGGATTTAATTTTACCCCTTTATGTACAGGTAACCTTTTGCAGGTATCAGCTCCCGTTCCCTCAAGGACAACTATATCCTATATGGAATTTCTATCCATGTGGGTTCTTTTGGACTTTCTCTTCTGTTCCATTAGTTATTTTGTATATTTTTCCATAAATCTCACATTATATTAATTCAATATATTTACAACTCTTTGACATTTGAATGGGCTAGTCCTTTCATCTTGCACTACTTCTTCAACAATATCTTGGCTATATTTTGCCCCTTGCTTTTCCTTATACATTTTAGAATCAGCTTGTCAATTTTTTTGAAACAACTCTGTTGGAACTTCGATTTTAAATGGTCTATAGACCAATTTTGTGAATACTGATACCTTTAAAATATTGAGCCTTTTTATTTGTTAATATGATATATCCCTTTACTTATTTAGATCTTCTTCAATATTGTTCAATAAAGTTTTATAATTCCTGCGTAAGCTGTAAACATGCAATTACAACACATGAAGATTTACTCCTTTATAACTTACTAGGGGCCCGGTGCATGAAATTCATGCACTTGGTGTGTGTGTGTTGGAGGGGAGTGTCCATCAGCCCAGCCTGCCCCCTCTCATATACTGGGAGCCCTCAGGCGTTGACCCCCATCACCCTCCAATTGCAGGATCGGCCCCCTGCCCACGACTG
>NW_006283588.1:1228464-1237110 GCF_000327345.1 Myotis davidii
CTTTCCCTTTCGCCTCCCTGCATTGTGCCTACATATGCAAATTAACCGCCATCTTGTTGGCAGTTAATTTGCATATAGCCCTGATTAGCCAATGAAAAGGGTATCGGTCATACGCCAATTACCATTTTTGTCTTTTATTAGATAGGATAGTTCTTGTTGTGTTCATAAATGGTAAATTTAAACATTTACATTTTCTACATTTTTGGTAGGTTTGCTAAATACTTATTATTTTTAATAATATGTCTGACTATTTTGTGGTATTTCTGAGTAGACAATCATATTGTCTACCAAAAATCTGATTCTTGGACTTTTTTGGCTGCTGCCATAAAAGCAATGTCAGTTAAGATCACATTGGTGTGATCTTCAGTATAGAGTTGAAGAGAGGCTATGACAGTGTGTCCTCTACAAATGCTGTTTGCTGTAGGCTTCTGGAAAGTAGGTATCACTTTTTTGTTAATGTTAAGATAGTTTTAATCTGTTTCATTTTTTTTTTTATAAAAACCTACATAAATAGGTGTTGGATTTTGCCGAATGCTTTTTCTGCATCTCTTTAAGATGATCATAAAGTTTTTCTCCTTTAAGCCATAAATGAATATTTACAATGACACATATAGCTTTTCTAATGTTAAAGACCCTTTATTCCTGGGATTAACCTATTTTGGTTGAGATGGTTTATATTGGAGAAAGAGAAGAAAGAGAGAGAGAGAGAGAGAGAGAGAGAGAGAGAGAGAGAGAAACATTAATTTGAGAGAGACACATCATTTGGTTGCTTCCTGCATGGCCCGGCCTAGGCCAGGAAGGAACCTGCAACCAAAGTTCCTTTCCCTTGATTGGGAATAGAACTCATGACCCTTAGGTGTGCTGGCTGATGATGCTCTACCACTGAGCCACACCGACCAGGACTGGTTGACTTTTTAATTTGTTTGCCTCTTATTTCGTTCTCTGGAATTTATTTAAATTATTGCTATACCTTTTGTGATTATCCTGAAATTTTACCCTTTATTTTTACCATGGCAAATTTCCATTGTAAAATTTACAGCTAAAAAAAGTTGTAATTCGACCCCAAGGCACAAGGAACTTTGACCTTTTGAATTCTGATCACCACTCTTCTGATTTACACTCAGTCATAGCAGCTGTCTTTTCTGTTTTGTAATCTGTGATTGGATCTCATTGTTTGACCTAAGTAGGTTGGAACTCTGTGGGCCTAACTAAGGGATTGGAGAAGATTTTTGCCAAATAGGTGCTGCTTCTGTCAGTAGCTCGGAGACACACTCTCCAACTTCGGGATCTCAGTTCAGCTTGGGAATGCCAGGCCCCGCTTCCCATCCTGCGGCTGCTTCCCAGTGGCAGTGTTGATGTCAGTCCTCAGGTAACCCTGTTCTATCTGTCTGCTCACTTCTCAGGCTCCTATCAAGGGGCCAGGTCTTCCTTTGATCCCTAGCTCATGTCCTTGTCGTGTTTTTAGAAGAGACCTTCATTGGTGATCTTCCCAATCCCTGTGAGACCAATGGAATCTGCATGAGTCTGTCTTTTCCAGGCATTAGGTGAACTGAAAAAAGAAGTTACTTTCTGGGCAAGACCGCTGTAAGGGGAAGTCTCCCTTTCAATTATTTTAGCAATACAATCAAGGCAAAATTATTATCACACATTTACCTTGAAGAAATTTTGACATAGAAAGGCTAATGTGCATGAGATACAACAATTTAAGAGATTAAACTCTTAATTTAATTTACTTAAATATATTTTTATTGATTTCAGAAAGGAAGGGAAAGGAAGAGAGATAGAAACATCATTGATGAGAGGGAATCATTGATCAGCTGCCTCCTGCACGCCCCCTACTGGGGACCGAGCTGGCAACTTGGGCATGTGCTCTTGACCGGAATCGAACGCAGGACCTTTGAGTTCACAAACTGATGCTCTATCCACTGAGCCAAACCAGCTAGGGCAATATTTACATTTTTATTTGTCAACTAGAGTATTTTTTTTAAATTCCAATTCCATATTCTTTTAGACTTTAAAACTATTATTAAAACATGCAAAGTAATTCTGCAAAACAGTAATACACAAATGCTGAGGGAGGGAGAATAAGGATGCGATCAGAGTGTTTGTTCTTGCAGAAATAATTGTGTTTATTCATTTATTTTTTTTCCAAAAATATGCTGGAACTCAGTTACACATGTCTATTGCTCATATTTTCCACTTACCTACCTCAGCCTGACTCAAGATCCTCATCAGCAGCTTTGCTACCATTCATTTGCCTGCCCTGGGACAGATTTCATGACATTGTTATGCATACTTGTCTCCTTGTTACTTGGATGCTATAGATGGATGATTGAGACTAACAAATCAGATAACTGCTCCAGTGTCATGCTCTAAATTGTGGTGGGACCTAGGAATCAAACGGACTCTCATCAGTTTCTGGAATCCATTCTCTTAAACTTTTTGTTTTTTTATCTCTTATAAATTTTATATAGCAGCATAGTTTTCTAGGAGTGAGGAAGAACTGGGCAGTGATTATAGTTTGAATAGAAGCACTGCTTTTTAGACTTTCGTAAGTCCACTCTCCTTCCATTTTTGTAAATAAACAATAGTCTTGGAAGTTCTGAAGTCTTCTATATTTTAAATAAAGCCCTAATAGTTGAGATTAATACTGCTTTTCTAAAAGAATCCTATGTATCCCATAGAATTTTTTAATATGTTTTTATTGATTTCAGAGAGAGCAAGGGAGAGGGAGGTATATATATCAATGATGGGAGAGAATCATTGACCAGCTGCCTCCTGCACACCCACTACTGGGGAGCAAGCCCACAACCCAGCCATGTGCCCTGACTGGGAATCAAATGTGACCTTCTGGTTCATAGGTCAATGCTCAATCCCTGAGCCATGCCAGCCGGGCAGAATTGGGTTTTTACATTAATGCCTGGTAATGTGTATTGTGGCCAGAGTAATGGGCTTTGGATCTCTGACTCGTTGAGCTCTGAATAATGGCTCTGACACTTAATTGCTCTGTAACCTGGGATTATGTGACTTATTTGTTAAGGCCTCAGTTTTTTCATGTACCAATTTGTACTTAATTTTTAAGTTGTTGTGATGATTAAATGAGATAATGTGTATAAGGAGTCTGAGTATGGTGCTGGCACAAGTTAACCCTCAAACAGTAGGAATTACAATTATTTGCAAAAGTAAATTGTAAGTAGGTTGTCTAATTTTCCATATCCTAAAAGTTTTATTGAAATTTGTTTGTATGTTAAATTTGCAATAAGAAATGATTAGAAGAATCTATTGCAATATATAATGTTCATAATTTGACATGATTTGACCCAATAGTAGGTGTTAAAATTGCATGTCTAGAGAAGTGCGATACTGCTTTGCAAAAGTCTATACAGATATACAAATGGTGCAGCTTTTGAATTTTCTGAGGGAAAGCTTAAATTGTGAAGAGAATATAGAAGCAACTCTAGTTTCTATCATCGGAATAATGGCGTAATAGCTCAGTATTGTAGGAAAACATCTGGGCAGGAGAGCTTATTTTGTATAAAAAGTGGCAGTTGGATGTCCCTTGATTTTCCTGTAGTTTATATAAACAGTGCCTCACAATAAATCTGCTTGTGTTCAGCCACCCATTCAACACCCCTGTCGCACACACCCACACACCCCCCCCCCCCCCCCCCAGTGAACAAAGTTACTTCCTCTTGTGGAAGAATTTAATAAAGCATTTGAAAAAAATAATCCTTTGATAGAGCTGAAAAGGAGAAAAGCACATTTGTCTTATCTGACAACAGAACTTAAAAGCAGTTCTGAAAAAGGCAATTTCTTGCCCAAGGGACTTTTATTTTTATTTTATTATTTGAGCATAATGTGCTAGGTAACTATTCTAATGGCCATTTAAAAGAAGGAATGCCTTTCAGCAAAACCTCTGGAATGCTCCCTGGCAGATACCTCCACCCCTTCCTCCCTTCTCGTCTGTCCCACCCTGAAGTCCCTCCTGACCTCACTGGGTGACATCAGCCTGGGGCCCATCCCCAGAAGGAGATCTCAGGGCTCAGAGGCAGTCCTGGAGCTGTCTCACGCCGGGACCACAAAAATCCCGAAAGTTTCTTAGCTAACACCCTTTCAAAGATTGAGGCCTGTGGAAAACCTACGCACGGAAAGTCTGTTTCTATTTCAGTTGTGTATCAGTTAAGATGGAAAATTTTTAAAGTCCACACAGATGGTAAATAAATTTCTGCTACATGAGGCAGTTCCTGGAATAAAGCAATTTTCTCAAATAACAAGTGCCAACTTATTTTTTCAGTGGGACTTATTTTTAACTTTCCCAGGGAATGGTTGAGAGACTGGGAGCAGTGTCCATCACTGAGCCTCCTTCAAGAAAAAACCAACACTCTTCTCACTACAAACATACGTGTATGTATACATGCACATGTCAATTGAATGAAGGGAGTGGTTGTTCGTTTTCTTGGGGGAGGGGAATGAGTAAGGGAGTGAGAAGACGGAAATTTTGCAGCAATATTTATGTTTTCAATTCAATGTTTAGTTTTCTATAACACTCTAAATGTGATGAAATTAACCCATATTCTGGCTTAGGAATTCATTATAGAGGGTAGGGCAAATGTAGATTTACAGTTGTTTGTATGGAAATAAATACAATAATTAATAAATAATAATATAAAAATAAACTGTGTTTCTCATACCCGCAACTATAAACCTAGTTTTGCCCCACCCTGTATATCTGGAATGAATGACCATGAATACTTGGGATTTCTCTACACACTCTGAGGCTTGGCCTGCATCCCTAGAAGTCTTCAGCTTCAGTTTCCCAAGACATGGTTGCAACCCCCTAATGCAGCGGTTCTCAACCTGTGGGTCGCGACCCCTTTGGCGGTCGAACGACCCTTTCACAGGGGTCGCCTCAATACATCCTGCATATCAGATATTTACATTACGATTCATAACAGTAGAAAAATTACAGTTATGAAGTAGCAACGAAAATAATTTTATGGTTGGGGGTCACCACAACATGAGGAACTGTATTAAAGGGTCGCAGCATTAGGAAGGTTGAGAACCACTGGACTAATGGTTTGCTAAGTCCTGCTTTGTTGGGGAGAACCATCCCTGGCCTGCAATTGGCAAAAAAATACTGACGTCTAGGACAAAACTATGCCATTTGCTAAATTGGGGCGATTCAAACATTTGTTTTTTAATAGTAGATTTGTATGCATAAGAAACACACAAATTGACTCTTAAATTGGGTTATAGCATACTGATCGTTTTAATGAGGGCATTATAGCAGAGTACTATGTATATATCTCTCAGGAATAATTTCACTATTTTTTTGTAAAATATTTTGCTTAGCAAAACAGAGGCTCAATTGATATCTACTGAGTGCCTAAATGTTAGTCACTGAAGGATTCAGGAAAAAAGAAAAACCTGTCTTTGCCTTAAAGATATTATAGTTGAGACAAATATGAAGGAATTAGAAAACTACCAAAAGCCAGACTATGTGATGTGACTTATCAGGATTGGAGGGTGATATGCTGACTTGATATGTTAAGAGAGACATTTCTGTGGATTGAATATTTGTGTCGCCCCAAATTATGTAGAAGCCCTAACACCCAGCCTTTGGGCAATAATTAGGGTTAGAGTCCCTGTGATGGGATTAGCATCCTTATAATAAAAGGAAGAGCAAGCCCTAACCGGTTTGGCTCAGTGGATAGAGCGTTGGCCTACAGACTGAAAGGTCCCAGGTTTGATTCCAGTCAAGGGCATGCACGTTGGTTGCGGGCACATCCCTAGTGGTTGGTGTGCAAGAGGCAGCTGATCGATGTTCCTCTCTCATCGATGTTTCTAACTCTCTATCCCTCTCCCTTCCTCTCTGTAAAAAATCAATAAAATCTATTTTTAAAAAAACAAAATGAAGAGCAAGCAGAGCTTCTTTCTACCACGTAAGGACACAATGAGAAAGTAGCCATTGGTGAGCCAGGAAGAGAGCCTTCACCAGAAGCTGGCCATGCCATCACCCGGATCTCAGACTTCTTGCCTCCAGAACTGTGGGGAAACAAGTTTTAGTTCAACCACCCAGCCCAAGGTATTTTGTGATAGCAGTCTGAGCAGACTAAGACATATACCCAAAGCTCAGGTGGAACCTCTGAGTCAACCACCCACATAGAACAGGAAAAAAAATTTTGGAAGAGAAGTTTTAAAGTCCTTTTTTAATTGATACTGTTATAATTCTTCAGTTGCAGTGACAGTGGTATGTGTGTGACAAATTCTAATGCTTGAGCGTAAACACTGACTGACAAGTAAATAACCATCGTTACATTGAGACACAAACACAATTTGCTAACAGATAAGTATGTGAGAATGAGGGAAGTGGGGAGCTGGGAGAAATAGAAAGGTTTCTAAATTAAACCCCCCTTGAATAATGAGGAGACAAGCTTTGGAGGGGACAGACTTGCCCTATGTCAGAAGTGTTGTAGAGCTGGGATAGGAGCAGCACTCTTCCATGACTAACTCTGTACCCTCTTTATTATAACATAAGATACAATAACAGGTCCATTGTTACTGTTCTATAGTATGTATGTAAAATTTGTCAATCTGGTTTATTCAGAATAAAATGCCTCTGGGATTAAGTCCCCCAAATTGTTTGTCTTGGTTTTCTTTTACTTGGTCATTACGTTTCTTGTGATTTTATACCAAATCAAAGTGCAGGCATTAATGACTGAATGAGAAAATATTTTGGACATGACATAATTATAATGGCATTTTTTTTTTGGACAAAGAAGGCTAAACTATAATTTTAATTTTAAAAAGTAGTAAATTTCTAAACATTTGCAGCTGGTTTTCCTTTTTGACTTAAATATGTTGTGTCAGGGTTGAATTTGTTTAAAAAGCCCGTGAAAAAAAGAAAAGCTGTTGCCTATAATTCAAGTTTGTTTCTGAAAATCTTTACCGTAAAGAAATCTCTAACTTTTTATTTTGATTCAAAGGCACTTTAGTTTTCTGATTTTTGAGGGCCAGCATAAGACCATCGTTCCTATCACGCTTTTGGCTAAAAAATAGTGGTTAAAATAATGAATTGCCTGTTATTCTTAGCATGTGCCCAGAAACCATGAAGATTTTTGGATTTATTTAGAGAATTAAAGAGAGAAAGTGAATAAAGACCCTATTATGAATAGTAACCATGAAAAATAAAGATTATAAACAGTACTAGTTTCACAATGAAAAGAAAGACATAACCATAACCACAACATCTCCTCCAGGGATGAGAAGACTCCATGGGGTACTCCAGCTCTGGGGGGACTGGGGGAAATACTAACCCGGAGGCTTCTACTCAGATTGCTAGAAGAACATGCTATGGACTGAAGTCAGTGATTGACTAGTGTAGGGTATGTGGCATTAAGAACTGGATTTGTGATGTGAAAGAGACCAGGATGTCATCTTGGAAAACTAATTAGTGATAATGAAATTATGCAGACTCTAAAAAGAAAAGGAACCTAAGCTATCGTCATTTCCTTCAATTTAGTATTGTATGTAGCTCCTACATGCATGTGTCATTATTTCATAACCACCGCTCCATTGAATTCTGAATGGGTGGTATAGAAATGTATTTAATATAGACAGTCATCATTATGTTTACCATTTCCCAGGGTAAGAAAAGTGAGTAGGTTGTTTATTAAAGCAAAAAGAAGCTATAGGAGTGAACCGTGATGGGGAAAATTAGTAATAAGCATTACATGATTTTGAACTTAAATAGAATAAAAGAGAAATGATTATAATATTGTTTCAGGAACCCAATTAGTATCATTTATTGCTTTGTGAATATTAGCTTTCCATGACTTTCTGTAAACATCCAGTTAAGAGCTTTATCTTTCATGATGCTTTTGACCAGTCAGTCAAAGTTTATTATCTATTAGAAAATGTAACTGAGTTTCTCAAAATATTAAGGATATTTAAAACATAGGCAAATATCTCTTAATAATTTCAACAGTTTTCTTATGCTGCTAAGAAGTTTAAATTTAGAAGAGGAGACAAGTCACATTTATTACATATCCATACCCAGTTCTTCTCAGTATGGTTAGTACATACTAGTAGGTTCACCATGTAATTTGTCACCTAAATGAGACTGTTAGAAAGTGAAAGGGGGGGGGGGGCTAAGAAGTCAGGGTGTGGGGACAACAGGCATAAACCTGAGCGTCCAGACAAACCAGGATGAATGGTCACCGCACTAACGGAGCATGCACCATAAATGTTGTTATGAATATTTTTGTTTCAAGTTTTTTGAGTTTCATGAGGAGAATGACAGTAACTTATTCATCTCTGATTATCAGGCAACTAACATAATGCCCAAATGTTAGATGGTTAAAAATAAAAATGCTAAATGAGTGAATGAATGAACATAAATATGTTTATGCAAATAATTATAATTTTATTGTAGGATAGATTCCTTCATGTATGTGAAATCAAAGAAGATGACAGCATCAGGGTCAAGGACATGGAAGACATCATGGTGAGTGAATCGTCTTTCCTTCTTTTAGACACATAGCAAGGGTTGTTGTGCTTTCCTCCCACATCATTTTACTGAATGGAGACAATTTGTAGTCAATCTTTGGGGAGTACAGACTCACTCATTCATCTGTCCACCCACCC
>NW_006283588.1:1240903-1259776 GCF_000327345.1 Myotis davidii
CATCCCCTAGACAACTTCCTGTTTCTCATTATGTCATGTTGATCCCTGAGATTACACAGGGGAAGTACATAGCCTCTGTCCTCAATGTGTATAAAAGACCACCAAATTCTGGCATTTATTAGATTCATCCTGAATTAAGTTGAAAAGAATTATGAACTTTCACTCATTTTACTTTTATTCTCAGGGAAGACATTTTTCAGGGAGAGGGGAAGGAATATGTGGATTTGGGAACTTCAAGAAAATTGAGTGAGTTTGAAACAGTTAAGTAGTAAATGCTAGAATGAGGCAATAGATGTACGGAGTGACTGCTAAGACACCCTCAGAGCACATGGTGGTCAGAGTAAGGATTTGTAGTGCATTGCTACCAGACTCATTAGAGAACTGAAAGTAAGCTTAACATTTTAACAAAGAGTAAATATAGGGGGCTTTAAAATACAAGCTGGGAGATATGGTCTTCATCTGAAAAAAATCAAGAGATTGGTTAGATTGTCTATGAAGGGAAATAACTATATGCTGAAGTTTCCTTACAAAGGTTAAATTTGATTATAACGTGTAGAATAAATGGAATCCAAAAAGATAGCAAGGAATTTCTTATAGTTCCTCCTCATGCCGAATTGAGCATATGGATAGGGTGGACACATGAGAAGTGAGAACATAAATAGTATATTCCTACAAGAATCACAGAGAGATCATATGCCAGTCACCTATTCTAACCAATTTTCTTTAGTCAGAACCTGGAAAGGTCAACTGAAATCACTAAAACTTCAAGAAAAATCAGTAGCAGGAAAACAGACTGCTGTACAAAAAGGTAATACCAACAACACATTACAAACCTCTAAGCCTCACATGAAATGACTATTATAATTAGTATTCTCAGAGGAATACGAGAGAATTGCATCTACAAAGCATGAGCATGTGACTAGCAGAGTTACAAGCAGAGAACATTCTCCATATTCTTCACCTTTGCTCTGGTTACAGGTATAAACTCTCAGCTCCAGTCTAAAGGCAAACCCTCAAACAAAAAAAGGTACATTTTTATGTAGAAATGTCCTCATATTACTCGCTATAGTTTACATTTATTTTTTATTAAAATTTCCAAAGAGCTATCAGGTCACATTAAAGATGAGAAAATATAGCCCGAGATGATTAAGAGATTTTACTGGAACAGGAAGATAGTAAAAAGTGTAATTATTATGTGCACTAGGATGATGCTCAGAATTCTGTGCTTGTCTTCGCTCACATACCCATTCTACAGAAGTGTAATCAGTGCACACATGCCAGGCATGTGGTCGGCATTCATAGGACAATGGTGAGTAAGTTATGAGTATGCTAGTTCCTGCCTTTGAATAATTTAGTTTGGCGTGTAGGTATGTGCACTAGTTCTCCAAGGCTGCTATAACAAATTACGCATACAAACTTAGTGCCTTAAAACGAAAAAAAAATTTTCTTGCAGTCCCTGGGGTTAGAGATGAAAGGGAGTTGGCAGGGCCGTGCTGTATTGGAGGCTCCAAGGGAGGATTTGTTCTCGCCTTTTCTAGCTCTGGTGGCTTCAGGGGTTTCTGGGCTGGTGGCTGCGTCACTCCATTGCCTGCCTTCATCTCCACCTGGCCTTCTGCTTGTGTCTGTGTTTTCTCCTCTCTGTCTTTTATAAGGACACTTGGTGGTGGATTTAGGGTCCACCCAGCTAGTCCAGGATAATTTTGTTTTGAGATCATTAACTTAATTCCATCTGCAAAGACCCTTTTCCCAAACAAGGTCATGTTCACAGGTTCCAAGGGTTAGGACATGCACGTACTATTTTATGGGGGGCAGGTGGGGGGGAACTGTTACACCAGTACAACATGGATACATGAATAGATCATTTCAACACAGTGTGGCGCGATGCTAGGGTCCACACAGGGGCTTAGAGTACCACAGAGAATATCAGGAAGGAGGCCCCAATTCAGTCTGAGGGGTTCAGAGAAGACTTTTTGGGGGAAATGACATGTAAGATGAAACCTAAGGAATGGCAAGAGTAGAAAGGTGGTCTGGGGAGAGCTTTCTGGATGAGAGAGAATGATGAGTAATTCAGAGAAGTTTAATGTGGCTATAAAACATGATGAGGAAATGTACAAAAATTACAGTTTGTAGGCAATCAAGGCCCAGATTGTGACTGTCCTTGAAAACTGTGTCTAGAATATTAGTATTTTATTTATTTTTTATTTTTTTTAAAAAAAATATTTTTTTATTTCAGAGAGAAAGGAAGAGGAAGAGAAAGATAGAAACATCAATGTTGAGAGAGAATCATTGATTGGCTACTCCCACTGGGAACCAAGCCTGCAACCCCAGGCACGTGCCCTAACTGGGAATCGAACCTTGACCTCCTGGTTCATAGGTTGATACTCAACCACTGAGCCACGCCAGCCAGTCTAGAATATTGGTATTTTAAATCTGTGGAGGGGAGAGGGACAGATTTGCATTGTGTAAAAATAATTTGGAATGCAGTGCAGAGAATAGATCGTTGGGGGATTAGGACAGACTCCAAAGAAACTGTTAGGATGTTGCTGCAGTCATTAGAGCAAGAGATGGTGGGGGATATAAGAGATTGGGATGAGAAATACTGAGGATGTAGAATTGCTATTTTCAAAACCATCACTAACATCTGCTAAATGCACAGGTGCACTTCTGCATTCTAAGGTTTCATCTGAACTTTCTAAAACTAGGACTAGCCACAGGTACGTATAGTCACATAACAATACAAATCTAACAGCAGGTTTGAATGAACATTTTGAGTTTGTGAAATATAACTTTTGCATGGATTGATTTCCTTTAGTTCCTAGAGCTATGGCTGCACGTTCATTTGCATTGCAGCCAAGGAAATCTGGATATTTTGCATTCCTTCCGAAGGGAAAGGATGTGGCTGGCTGTTGGGTGGTAGATGTTGCACACGGCCCACTCTTAATTGTATGTACTTGTTTAAGTTCATTTGGTTTCAAAGAGAAGGTTAGGAGTGCAGAAGGGTGTTTTCAAAGTGTTAAGGGGATTCGTGCAGAAAGCAAGAAGGCAGCAGCAGTGGGAGAAGGGAAATATGTCACTTTGAACATGGGCAGTTCCTCCAGGAGAATGAAGGGCAGGGCATGTCGGCTGCTTCTCACCTGGGTACCCACTGGCCATAGCAGGCAGGTGCTTATTGACTGACATGCAGAAGACAGATGACCTGGCCTCTGAAAGTGGCCTGGAGGGCAACCTCAGTGGGCGCTATTTGATAATTTGCTAATCGTTCTTCCGGAATCAAGTTTTATTGTTAAGTGATTGAAATGGTAACAATTACTTGGGAACACAGTCACGTATAACTCTCCTGGATTGGAAAGGTAGAAACACCACCACATAAATCCCTAGACGAGGGGATTATTCACCTCTTTGGTATTTTAAGTGTGACTTTGTGGCTCCTTTATCTTCCCTCCAATAGCAGTGTTCCTGGGTTCTATTCACACACTTCTACTATTTTCTACTTAGTAGAGACTGACTTTTATTTTTCTTCCCTGAGCACCTGTATTGTATAGAAAACCTGTGTAGCCCTTTTTATTATTCGCAGTATTCTCGTTTAGTCTCACAGCATAAACAATGGATTTGAAGGGACTTTAATGTAGGTTGATAACACACAGCATAGAAATGTCCCCTCCCTGAGCCTGCAGCAATCATGTTTTTCTGTACGTCCCCAGCCTTTAAGAAGGTTTGCTGTGACTCTCCGCACTATACCAGAGCTTCATCTTGGAAGGAGTATCAGAGGCACAAATATGGAGCAGCCAGCCACAGGCATCACTCACTATATCGATGTAGTGACTTATCTATTGACATCTCTTGAGTAAATTTTGTCCTCTTCAAACTGAAAAGACTGATGGGAAAGTTAGTGATTACATTTCACCATCAGCTGGCTGACTGTGAGCAATACACTGATTGCCTGTTTATTCTCTATTAAGAAAATAAATGGTCTCAGTGGTCAGGGTGGGAAATTTAGGATTACAATAACCGTAAGTGATTGCGTATGAAAATGGGAGAAACAGATTTATTTCCACTTTAAATTGCCCAGAATAGGCTGACATATAGCTGAGCATGCTTTCTTGTTTCTAGTCTAGACAGAATTTTCAGTATAAAAATTTAGTGATTTACATAATTACTAATATGTTTTAAAAAAATCACATGGTGATCCTACTGAAATTCACTGTCTAGCTGCCTTTCTCCCCTGGCCTTCTTAATGATTGCTCACAGTACGGAACTTGTTTGAAATACTTTTCAGCTTGTTTAAAATTATCATGCCTCAACCCAAACACTGTGGACATCTGAGAGAAAGCACTTTGTAACTTCTAAGTGGATAGAGATAATATTTATGATAAAAGTCTAGGTTGATCACAGGAAAAGAATACAGAATAATTGAATTAAATGAAAATCATGCCTCAGGAAACAGCAACTTTTTATTGTAAACCTAGAAACCAGGAGAAGCTGAGAAAAGCAAGTTTCATTTTAGATTCTCTTTTCAGTTAATATTTTATTTTATATTTTTGTCAGCATATACCTGAAATGGTAGTTAAATTCTTAAAGCTGTTTTTCCCCCCCGCCCCCCCCCCCCCACGCACATAAAGTGGACAAATGTCTGAAATAGAAGGATAAAACATTTCCTTTCATCATTCAAAAAAACCCTTAATATTAGGTTTATGTTCCATTGCGCTGTTGGCCAATTCTTCCTGATTACTTTAAAATTATAGCTTTTCCATGATAATATGCAACTCAGCATCTTCTCTGCAGGGCAGCAAGTTTGTATTGATAACAGTACATACCACCATTAACGCACTAAATTACAGCTCTTTGGCCTTGTCAATACACACACATTATTCCAGTTATAGGGAAAAGCAAGGATGTTTAAAGTCTCTTCCAGCTGGAACATTCTATGAACCTATGAAAAGCAACTTCTCCGTGCCTCATCCCATATTGGTTTGTAGGTTGCTGCCTATCAGAGTCTAGTCAACTGAACAATGTCTTGCTTGTTGGGTAAAAGAAGATGTGACAGACCATTCAACTTCATGTTACCCTCTTACCACAAAATGAAGACAAAATGCCAAGATGTTATTGAGGAATGAATTAACAAAGTCCCCTCTACATACTGTGAAAAATAACTACTCTGCACTCAGCTCAGCTGTTTGTTTCTTTTTGTTTGTTTAATTCTTTATTGTTGAAAGTATTACATATGTCTCCTTTTCTCCCCATGGTCTTCTCCCAGCCCAGGACTCCACCCCGCTACTGTCTGTGTCCATTATATGCATACAAGTTCTCTGGTTGATCTCTTACCCATCTCATCCTCCCCACCCCTTGCCTACCCTCCCCTGCCTTCCCCTGAGGTTTGACAGTCTGTTCGATGCTTCTATGTATCTGGATCTATTTTTGTTCATCACTTGATATTGTTCATTAGAGTCCACAAATGAGTGAGTTCCTGTGACACTTAACTGTTTGTTTCTTAAGGTAGCACTGGTCAGCTGTGTTGACTCAAACTCCACTTTCCTGTGCCTTTGGGGGAAGGGGGAGGTGGAGAAAATGATCCACAAACCTCAAAGGTGATATTTATCACAGAGCTGAGCCTGCTTCCGGTTGGTTTCCTTTTGCACTTCCTTTAGAAACGTGGGAGCAGAGCACCATCAGCCAATTTACTAATATCCCTGGGGCAGGTAGCTTCCACCTAATTCCTGTGTGTTTGTTCACTTCCTCTCCTCCAAGCCTCAGTAAAGAGGCTTATTTACTGCAGGGAGCCCAATACTGTATCAGATTGTGCTTGCTTACTGCAGGTATTTAAAATTAATTTATTTATGCATATGATTTACATATGTATATGTAAAAATATTTTTAGGTAAACTTATTTTATTCTTAAATTTCCTGTCATAGTTTTGGGCTTTATACATTACTCTCAGATCTATAACTAGGGCAAATATAGTAAACAAACAAATAATAACATCTATTACTAGTTAAAGTCACATGGTGTTTACTATGTGTCAGGCACTGTTTTAGTTATTTTATATATTCATTTATCTACTTTTCCTAAAAACAGAGTGAAGTATCCCATTATACAGATAAAAAAACTGAGGCACAGTGAGAGTAAGTAACGTACAAGATTACAAAGCTCTCAGTGAAGGAAGCAGTTTGAGTTCAATGGCTTAATTACTTTGTTGTAGGTAGAAGCTGTGGAGCTTTCCCATGAGCTATGCAGCACTTTGCAAACCTCCACTAGAGCAGTGATGGCGAAGCTTTTGAGCTCAGCGTGTCAGCATTTTGAAAAACCCTAACTTAACTCTGGTGCCGTGTCACATATAGAAAACAAAGACTTATATTTTGGATATTTATTTTATATATTTAAATGCCATTTAACAAAGAAAAATCAACCAAAAAATGAGTTTGTGTGTCACCTCTGACACGCGTGTCATAGGTTTGCCATCACTGAACTAGAGTACTCAGTGACCCTGGCTAAGTAATATGCTGTGAATATAGACTTTGCTAGAATTTGACCTATTCCCACATAGTGTTCTGCAATTCTTCTGTTATCTACCTGTCAAATCCTTATCTCAAATTTTGGTTAAAAAATGGATCATTCTTGTGGTTGTACTATGTAGCTATTTCATCACATTTTCTATCTCATCTATGCTCCTAACAGTCTTCTGAAGTAGGACTCACCTCAATTTTTCAGGGACATATAAGGCCCAGGAAGATTAAATAGCACCTTCAATTTAGATTGTGCTCTTTCTCTTCATCCCAGCTTAATCGCTTGGTTAGAAAATCAAGCTCAAACCAAGCTATTCATTTTCTAGACCAAATAATTATGCCATTTGAATTTTTTTTAAATATCTGGGTTAACTTGTAATGTATATAAAAAGCAGTAAATCCTTTTGAAGTTTCACTGGCTCAAAAAATAGAACCCAAAATTGAAGAGGTTCATTAATCACTAGTTTTATTCCTACACCAATGTAGAGACAGAACTGAAGAAAGAATACAAGTGTACTTTCCTATTTGCTTATATTTCCTTTGAAAATTGTGAGGTTATCTCCAACGTAGCACTATAATTTTCTCAACAGTTAGAAAATTATCTGTGGAATAGAGATCATGTTGGCAGTAGGGAAGGACTTTATTTCTAAGAACATGAGCCAGAAAACAAACAGAGTCTGATGGGTTTAGTGCTCAGATAACAGAGGCAGTGCCCTGTGATGTAGGGTATGCTAGTTATCCCAACTTTTGTGGATATTGGCATTTCTTCGAGGGAGGCAGCCAACATCTATGGTGGTTTTGTTGGTATTAAAAGATTAATAAGTTGGTCCTGGTTTATGGTAACAGAAATCCATGCGGAAGAAACTAAATGTTTCACTGTTACCATAGCCTCTAAGGTGCAATTGGCTCTGGAATACCTATAAATTATTTAAAATAACATCATAAAAATGTATTAATTCGTGCTCCAATAAAAACTGATGTTGGGTAAATGCGAACTTATTAATGATCTTGTTGCTAATAATGTAAATCTGCAGTTTTGGTCCAAGTCTCTGTTGGAACGGAGGCCCATCACACTTCATAACTACTTAAAAAAATAGCCGCAACAAGAAAAGTTCAGATCTAATTGCTTTCATTCAGAGGATATTTTTCCGCCTTAAAGGCACCTGGCAACAAAGCTCCCTACTTTATGTGGTTTTCACAATAGAAATCAAAAGGAAATTTATTGTTGTCTGATACTCTCTCAGCAAACTCCCTTACTCTCCTATCCTATTATTCTGTTCATTCTCTTATTCTTGTCGTCTCCTCTCCACTCCATTCCATTCCAAACTTCCTCAAAGTGACATTAACCAGAAAAGACATAGTGGGGCCTGGCCGGTGTGGTTCAATGGTTGAGTGTTGACCTATGAACCAGGAGGTCAGGGTTCGATTCCTGGTCAGGGCACTAGCCCAGTTTGAGGGTTTAATCCCCAGCGGGGGGCTTGCAGGAGGCAGCCAATAAGTGATTCTCTCATCTTTGATGTTTCTATCTCTCTCTCCCTTCCTCTCTGAAATCAATAAAAATATATTAAAACAAAACAAAACAATACCATCTGCTCAATAAGCCCTTAGTATAAATTATACTGTTACTATGAATCTATCTACAAGCTATACACAATGGGGCAAGGGTAGGTTTACAGATGTTCGCATGGAAAATAATGCAATAATCAATAGGTAATAATACAAGAATAAACTCCATGTTTTGTGTACTCACAACTGTAAACCTACTTTTGCCCCACTCTGTATATACTTAGCCCACTTTCTTTCTATTTAAAAAATATATATTTTATTGATTTTTTTACAGAGAGGAAGGGAGAAGGATAGAGAGCTAGAAACATCGATGAGAGAGAAACATCCGTCAGCTGCCTACTGCACACTCCCCACTTGGGGATGTGCCCGCAACCAAGGCACATGCCCTTGACCAGAATCAAACCCAGGACCCCTGAGTCAGCAGGCCGATGCTCTATCCACTGAGCCAAACCAGCCAGGGCCCTAGCCCACTTTCTACTCCTTCTCTCTATGTCCTCTAATATCAGGCTTATTGATAAACTCTAATTCTTCCAGCAGTCTTGCTATCATTCAGCATACTTTTTTGGAGTCTTAACCATCTTTTTTGTTTTTGTTTCTTAGACAAGTTTTTCCTTCCCTTTTATATTCTGTCATCTGGCCTCCATTCTTGGTCCATTCTATCTCCTGCATAATTTACCATGTTCTTGGTGTCACCCATGAGTCAATGTTAACCTTCCCATGTTACACGGCTTACATATAGGCATTCAGGAGATAGACGAAACAAGAAAGTCATAGAAAGGAATGAGAAGGCGCTTTTAGATCAGTGGTTCTCAACCTGTGGGTCGCGACCCTTTTGGGGGTCAAACGACCCTTTCACAGGGGTGGCCTAAGACCGTTGGAAAACACATATATAATTACATATTGTTTTTGTGATTAATCACTATGCTTTAACCCTTTGTGGTCCAATTTTATTTTTGGAATTCAAACAGTCTGGTCCAAATTAATTGACGGGATTGAATGTTGACCCGGTTTGCGGTGTCAACCTCAGCCTCGAGGTTGGACCTGCTCCTAGCGCCTGGTCTGTCGAGTCAATCTCCATGTTGGACCAAAAAGGGTTAATTATGTTCAATTTGTGATAATGAAATTGGGGGTCACCACAACATGAGGAACTGTATTAAAGGGTCGTGGCATTAGGAAGGTTGAGAAACCACTGTTTTAGATAGGGGTGTGCTTTTACTAAATTTACACATATTTTAAAAATAGGGTAAAAAGAAAACATTTGATTTTTGTCAATCATTGGTAATTAACGTTCAGAGATGAACTACAGTATATACAGTATAATGTTTAGCTCCTGGGCAATTTTTCCACAAGAAAAAGTGTAGCATTTGATAACTATTACTTCAACAAACAGAAGAGTTTCCTACTATGGAAAGGTATTCTGTAGTGTGAAATTAAAGCACCAGGTGTTTGTGCAGAATGCCACAGAACATATATGCAGCTTGTTTATTCCTTGCACAACTCAATATCCTGGAATATATTTATGTTAAGATATTGTTCATATTTATGTGGTGAGTTATCTCTTCCTTTATAATAGTCTTTAGCAGACAGCTGTTGGCCAAAATGCAGCCTCCATTTCTGAGCCATGAGTGCTGGGTGTGGCCATGAAGCTAAGTTCTAGAACATGAAATATGAAGGGAAAAGAAACATGTACCACTCGGCCAGCATGGCTCAGTGGCTGAACATTGACCTATGAACCAGGAGGTTGAGGTTCCATTCCTGGTCAGGGCACATGCTTCCTGGTTAGGGCACATGCCTGGGTTGCAGGCTCAATCTGCAGTAGGGGGCGTGCAGGAGCCAGCCAATCAATGCTTCTCTCTCATCATCGATGGTTCTATCTCTCTCCTCCCTTCCTCTCTGGAAAAAAAAAAAAAAAGGTGCACCTTCTGGGCCCGCCTTCACACAGAAGTGTGGCCATCCCCACCCTTCTTCCCATGGACTTGAATATGAATAAGGGCTCAAGGTAGCAGAGCAGTTAGATCAAAGGGGTCTAAGGTAGGGGTGGGGAACCTTTTCCTGCCAAGGGCCATTTGGATATATAATATCATTTGCAGGCCATACAAATTATCAACTTAAAAATTAGCTTGCTGTATTTGGTCAAACCTTTAATTTACTCACCCCTAAAACCTTGACAGGGCCAGACCAAATGATTTCACAGGCCTTATATGGTTCATGGGCCGGACATTTCCCACCCGTGGTCGAGCGTTTTGAAACATAGAGCCTACGCCTGGATCCAGAACTGCTTATATACAATTATTATGTGTACATGAGAGGAAGATGTTCAAGGCACTTTTATGCTGGTTTTCTGTGATGGCAGGCAAATCTGTAGCATAAATGATACAATTTAGTTTATTGTTGGAAGATGAGTGTTTGTGTTCAAATGTGCAATTAGGTGTCTCCTCAAAGTTCAGACCGTGTTTGCATTCTCTTTTGGAGTTTATTTTGCTTTGTGTTACGGATTATGTTTTATGTGAGCAAATGAAAATCTGTTCATACATTTGTGTAACTATTATGGTTATTCAAAAATTTGGGAACTATTTAAATAGCCCCCAGAGAAGACTGGATGCTGGCCTCTCTTTAATTAGTAAACCACCATCAAGAACAAATATACGAGTTCTCTAAAAAAGGTTTAACCTCAAGTCTTGCCCTAGATAGTTTCCATCTTCACATCTCATTTGGTTTACAGAGACCACTTCTTAGACTGTCTCCCTCCCCCAGATTGCTTTGGAATTTGTCTCTGAGAATTGCTCTTAACCAGCTGCCTTACCCCAAAGACCCACCCACACCCTATAAGCTCTGGTCCTATGCCACTCAGCCTGCTGGAGGGCTCATTTCTACTGTCTGCTCATAATCTATTTGGTTTTCCTTTGATTTCAGTGGCTTCACTTTAATGATATATTTCGTCATACTTAGGAGAATTGTTAGTTTAAAAGGTTAATATTTACATATACTACAAATGCAGTCCTCTCAATGGAAACTCCTAAAAAAAATACATGTGTGGCTATCCTGATGGGAAAAAAAATCATTGGAAAACAAGAAAAAAATATATCATATAGTACAATAAATGCCTGCCAAGGTTTATAGGCTTCAAGAAATGATAATTGAGTGCAATTTCAGTACATTCTGAGGATCACTATTTTTTTTAATATATTTTTTATTGATTTTTTACAGAGAGGAAGGGAGAGAGATAGAGAGTTAGAAACATCGATGAGAGAGAAACATTGATCAGCTGCCTCCTGCACATCTCCCACTGGGGATGTGTCCGCAACCCGGGTACATGCCCTTGACCGGAATCAAACCTGGGACCCTTCAGTCTGCAGGCCGACGCTCTATCCACTGAGCCAAACCGGTTTCGGCCTGAGGATCACTCTTTTAAGCTCTGTTTTTGTTTTCAGGTGTTTTTTTTCAAGTCTTAGAATCTTGATTGAATGCTGACCCCAAAAAAGCAAAGCCCCCCAAAACTCATGCTCATAAATTCAGTGAAGGGTTTGGTTCACTCACACGGCCATCAGATAATGAGCTGATTAAAGTTCTCTAACTGAAATGTTATTAGCTCAAATTCTGTATTACCTTTCCAAGCTCTAATCTTAAAGCTGTCACCATAGCTATCGTGCACAAATAGTATAAATGACAGAGGCAATTGAGCAAAGTCTTTTCCGAATCCGGCACCTAATACCTTAGGCATGAAAATGTGGCTCGCCTATCTCTCCAAAAGGCTTACTGTTTTAAACTAGAGAGTTTATACCCATACATATAATTATATCAAATCTATGCCTATATCTATATGTCACCTATATCTATATATCTATCTATATCTATATCATCTATATCTATATCTATATATCTGCATCCTCACATTTTTTCACATACGGTTGAGATATGCTACACATATTGCTCTTGCACTGTCATTTTCCAGATATTCGATGCCATGAACATCATCATTCAGTTAGTGTACACGGATCTTACTCCATCTTTTTAATGGTTGCATAGCATTCCAAACTGTACCCTTGTTTATACATAAAATTTTATTATTAACTATGGCATATACATGTCATTATAAGCAATAATTAAACATTATAGGTGGAAAGTTGCTTTTTTCTTTTTTTGTCACTAATACACAATACAATTGTGAACATCTTTGTGCATATATATTTTTTATGAAATTGTTTTATTATTTCTTTTGGTAAGGTTCTAAAATGGCCAGTTGCCAATTCAAAGGTATTTTAACTCAACAGTATCAAATAGAACAAAAATTCCTACACATTTTGGTTCTAGAGGCTTCTCCTATAACCATACTTTTCCAGAGTAAATTCCAAACATAAAATTTTGTTATTAAAACTGTTTATTACAAGACATCACAAGTGAGTTGTAGAGTCAAAGTAAATGTTCCTCCAGATAATGCTATAGCACTCCAGAATGATGAAATGCTTAAAATAGAGTATTTAAGTTAGAACTTGTAAATGGTATATAATTACAGCTCTCATAATGCAACCATGCTATAGTGACACATCCAAGAGCAAATTCTTTCCAGCATTCTTAGTATTGATATAAATG
Source organism: Myotis davidii (assembly GCF_000327345.1). NCBI lineage: Eukaryota > Metazoa > Chordata > Mammalia > Chiroptera > Vespertilionidae > Myotis > Myotis davidii. Next base: position 1,253,561 of record NW_006283588.1, read on the forward strand.
TCCAAGTGGTGAGCATATGTTTCTGGAATGTTTAATGTTTCTGTCGGCAGTTGGGCAGGGTTTGTCTTATTTTCGGGGAGCTATGTCATAGGTCGGTTAATACTTTCTTATGTCATTGTTGCATTCCCTCCAACAGATTTGATAGGGTATATGGAAATTTCCGAAAAGGTGAGCTGAACATTCCAATCTGAACAACTTCATGGAGCATTAGCATTTTGTTACAACTTATTATCAGGCAGGAAGAGTTGGCCAGAAGCACAGAATGATCTGCTGGCCTATAGCTGGAGCACAGTGATCTTTGCTGTAAAGTGTTTGACTTCACTTAAACTGACTTATGACATGTCACTGATCTAGTTTGTTAGCGAAACCACAGTTTATGGAAACCAGATTTCTTCACCATAAAGAGAGTGGGAGATTTTTATTCCTCATGGTAGACAGCTCAGTTGAACAGAACTGAGAACATTAGCTTTGTTAGAATTGCGATTATGGATTATTACTATATTGAAAGAGGGGCAAGGATGTCACACTAAAGTGTCCAATCTGCATTGTTTTGCAATGCCAATGGCCACATTGGATTTATAGAAGAAATTGCATTTATATTTACATCAGGATTATAGAGCACTACATTGTGAGATGATTTTTGGAAAAATCCTAAAAGCATGGCAAACTTTGTTAAAGAGTTCACTAAGTAACCCCTGCTTCATGTAGCCCCACTCAAATCCTTGCTTCCCTCACCCAGAAACTACTTAGGGGAGCAGGACATCTACAGGATTACTCGGGGGACCTGGGCATAAATAATTACCTTCAGTTATTACCTTTGGGGTAAAGAGTTAAAGAAAAGTTGATATGCTCATCGATAACAAATGTGCCAGGGTAACATTTAAAATAATATCAGCATATTTGGGGGGCAGGGGTACTGTTGCCTTTATATAAATATATAAAGGGGTCATTTTTAACATGTAATTTATACCACTTTTCTTTGATAAAATATGCTTTTCAGAGGGAAAAGGAAACAAGCCCAAATAAATGTTATTAAATTAAAAAAAAATAGAGGTTACTCTTTAGATGGGCTCTGAACAGTGAGCTTTCTCATGTTATTTAATTCCAATTGAAGAAAGTGAAACCAATTCTGTCTTCAATACAGTCTCAGAATAGATTGTTCATAAACCATTATACATATTATTAGCCAAATGGATAGGTTATTCTATTTTAATTTTTATATATTTTGATGGTATCCCCAAGAAGATACTCTTTGAGTCACACAGCTACAGTATAGGGGAAAAGAAACATCTACAGATCCCTTTCATGCTACCAAAATCATAAGCGATGGAAACAAGGATATTTACAACATTCCAAAAGCTAGATAAGCTGCGCACCGGTCTTACCTTTCTCTTGCGAAGTCTGACTTGGTTATCTGTGGGTTCCTGGGTGGTCAGAGGTTCCTTTAAGTGTAAACACCGCATGCCATCTCCAGCGCTGACCTTTGGAAGACTTTTGTTTTGATGTTCTGAGAAACCACTCTTCTGCGGGCCATTTTCAGCGGACATTCCACCGGTGCAGGAAGGAGGCTGCAGAAGGCAGCCCCCAGGATCTGCTTTTGATAATGGCAGTCCCCTGTCTGCACAAGGGCTAGCGAAAACCTCATCTTGTCCTACACAGCAGGTGTTTCTTTCATGTTCCTCCTTAGGGAAGTCGGGTTTCCTCCGTTGCTGAGCAATTACAGCAGAATTAAGCAATTGCTTCTCAGGCACAATATCGTTCACATGCAACGACTCACATACATGTATTTGGGATGCATCTTTTATTTCACTTAAGCTTATATCATTACAAAGCTCCAGGCTTTTACTTATCATGTCAATAACTTCCCTCTCCCCGCTTTCTTCTACGAGTGCTAATTCAGCTCCACCAGCCACTCCCCAGGAGCTGTAAGAATCCTGGTTTGTTTCCGTGATGGGCAGCGTCTTGACGAAGGAGCCTGCTCCTTTGACGCTATGTTGGTCTGAGGTCCCGTGCCCTTGGGAAGTTAAAATCTGTTTATCATCTGTAGGATACACATCAGAATCGGTACCCTCATCAGAAACGTGCACTAGTGTTTCCGTGCTGGCTTCCAGAGAAAGAAACTGATCTTCGCCTTCCTGGCTGTCATTTTCATCCACCTCCTTGGAAATGTGACCCATTGGCCTCCCAGGAAAATCTCTCAGCTCTGATGCATGGCAGCAGTCCGGTAGCGAAACACACTTCTCTTTGCGGTCCGCATTTAGAGTTGCATCTTTTTCCATACTTGCCTGCAAGCTGTCAGCTACGAGTCCATGATGACATGCTGTGTTATGATCATCAGAACTAAAAGGCTGTCCCATCCATTGGGTCACATGTTCTTCCCAGCTTCTCTTCCTGATAGCTACAGACATGTCATTGTAGTTTAACCACAGATACAGAAATACATTCCATGTGAGACAAAAGGAGATGGCACTTGATGAAAGAACTTCACATTCGTTGACTGAAGAAGAGAGTGAGTGTTCTCATTTCACCACCTATTAAAAAATTTAAAAATATAGATATATATATATATAGTTCAGGACATGATTCTAAAATGAAAATATAACTTGGAAAAGAGAGCCCTTCATCTATGCTCGAAAGATCAAATTAGAGAGTGTGTAAAATTTCTGTTTAATAACTTTAATAGTATTACTTCTTGAAGAAGCAGCTTGATGTAAGGAGAAAATTTCACATTGGATATTTATGATAAAATAATCATTGGCATTGTTTTAAAAGGCAGCTGGATTGATCAATCTGTTAATGAATACAGATATAACTATTGAACATTGAAAACTTCAGTAAGAAAATATTTGGATTGCAATACTTGATAAAATTCACTGCAAGAAACTTGTTGTGCTAGCGTACATGCTTTCCTCATTGACTTTTGTGAACACAAGTCTTGACAGAAATCTATTTGCTGTTCGGTTTGAATTTCAACAAAGGCCATCAGGGAACTGTTCACACAAAATTTGAGCTATAGAGACAGCATTTGTAAAGTATTAGTGTGTGACAGAACTAATACAGATCCCAAACGCCCAGGATGTATTCACTCCAGGGAGTGACTAAGAAACATGAAATAATCCAGTTTAGCTCATATTTACACATAATTCATGGATAAGAAAGCATAGCACATACCATTTACAATGACTCAGGATAAATACATTTACATGCATAGTATTCCTGCTACTACTGGCTCTAGCTAGCATTATTGAGGCTGAGAGAAATTCAATCACTTGTTCATGGTTATAGATACATCTAGGAAGCCAGTAGTCAAACTAGGCCCTGGTTCTAAGGCCAGGATGAGAGAGCCAACACACTTCATTGTCTCTGTGCAATGAGATCCTCCCTCCACCCCTTCCTTCCACATATCTGTCGTATGTATAACTCCGTAGGCAGGAATTCAGGGGAACCAAAAGGAAGATGTGAGAATGATAAGACAATTGGGATAATTCTTCAGAAATTTCAGTCTCTTTGGCTTGCATGGAGTTTAGTTTGTATACTTCTGTTAGAATTTGGTCATAAAAATTTAAGTAAACAAGAAAACCAGGCAGAGATAAGGTCAGAATATAAACACATTCTTGGTATCCATACTTTTTACCTTGAGTGATTCAAACCTTAGTTAAAGGAAACAAATTATACCTGCGTAAACTCAGCCTTACAAAATGTTGTTCTGTAATGAAAGCAAATTCATGGACTGTAAAAGAAAAATCCCATTGAAAACGCAGACACTTCGAGTTTTGACTCCACATTGGGACTTTCAGCACATAACATGGACTGGCTTATTGATTTCAGTTGTAAACAAGATTAACTGCTGTGCTGGTTTTGGGTCACTTCAGGCTATTGAAAAGGACTGACTCCTCACCAAAAATTTCAAGCTATTCTGACTAAGCTCTAAGCACATGCCAGAAAGGTAAATATTCCCATCCTGTGAAGACCAGTGAAGTTAAGGAATGTACTAGAAATTGGTTCCTCAGTCTGACCAAATACCTTTCTGGATACCCTTTGGTGCCCTCAGAGGTCTGTGATCATCTTTGAAAATGGTCAGCATTCCCATTTTCCATGTGGGCCTTCATTCTCCACGCAGAAGAAAATAGCAAGACCCCGAATCCCATGCATAAGTCATTACAGTGTGGGAGGCTACAGAAAGTGGAAAAAACGCATAGATGCAGGTCAGACAAATTTCGCTTTTATGGGCAAATTTGGGTTGTAATAGGGAGGTTCTGTTTTAGAGGCGTTCTTTCCTTTATTTTTATCCAGTGTAGAAAGAGAGGGCTAACTTAAGAAATGCCAAGTGGTATTACTGTGTCATTCCTAAGCCTCATTTACATGTCAGTTGAGACTGAATTCTGGCTTCATTTCTTTTACTAAGAAGAAATAGAGTTTTATTAACCCCTTAGAGAAGAGATTACACTATTTGCCTTTAAGACCTTATCTTACTATTAACTAACTTATTTTACTCAACCTTGGCAAGTATGTCAATATTTTTATATCACAGGAAGACAGTTCAACAAGTCCTGAGACAATCTAGCTACAAAGAGAGATTATAAATTAGATATTTCCAACATAGTCTTAATTACTCTGTCCTAATTTCTAATCTAGGTTTTTTGATTATTTTCAAATTATTCCTGTGAATGTACACTGTCTTTTCTTTCAAGAAAAATGTCCTAATTATTGTTATGACAACCATCACTACATTTTGAGTGCTCATCCCATAATATCCTGTGGTCTGATAGATTTAAAAAAATTATCTCCACAACCTTTCATATTCATACTTCCTATTTAAATTCAGAGTTATAACATTTATGTTAAAATCTGCCTCCATCATCTAAAGGCTGAACAGAATATTAAGGAGATGGAACACTGGATTCTTTTCAATCACGTCTCAGCCTATTGGCCTCATTTTCTAAGTCATCTGAATTGATTAGAAGCCATCCTGCCAGGAAGATGTGAAGTCTTTGTCAAAGTTCTGACTTTCCCTATGGACCACCTCATCAGAATGCCTTATTAAAAATTATATTTCTAGCCTGGCCGGTATGGCCTAGTGGTTGAGCCTCGACCCATGAGCCAGGAGGTCATGGTTTGATTCCCGGTCAAGACACATGCCCAGTTGTGGGCTTGATCCCTAGTAGGGGCTGTGTAAGAGGCAGTGTTAAATGATTCTCTCCCATCATTGATGTTTCTATCTCTTTCTCCCTCTCCCTTCTTCTCTCTGAAATCAAAAATAAAAATAAAAATTATATTTTTAACTACTGACTACTTATTTTGTAAATTTCTATTACATTTTTTGGGTAAGCCTTTTTACGCAATTTCATTCAGAATGAGCTCAGCTGCTGAGGATTTGGATGAAGGATCTGGAAAAGTATAGGTCATTCCAGGGTGTTGATTTTATGAAGTGAATTTCCATGGGGATTTTTCACTTCTTAAATGCATGTATTCAAACACCACTGTATTAATATTACACGAGACTGTATGTACCTCTAATTATGTAACATTTCTGAAAAATAATTGTGAAATGTCCAACTTTACTGTCTGTGATATTATTTCATAGGATGTTTAGATACAAAGTGATTTCAAATTTATTGTTTCGGCTCATTTTGTAGCACTAACACTCCATAAAATAAGTACTTCAAAGCATAGAGAATTTATTTTTAAATTAATTGTAATTGCACTAAAAACGACATCAAAGGAATACATTCTATTGAGAACCACTGACGTATATCTGATATCAAGTGATCATGCTTTCCCTTGAACTTATTGCGGATATAAACACATACCTTACTTTTTGGCCTGGTAGTGAACTGTCCCTAAGGAAGAAGAGCCTGGTGATAATCACTTCTGGTCATTCTATAGCCGGGGAGAACATGATACAAATGAAGGACTTGTGGCTGAAATCAAGTTGGCAGTACTGTAGAACTGATGGCAACACTGTCTGCCCATCATCATTCATTAACAAACATTTATTCAATGACATAGACACTGTGCTAAACATTGGGAATATAAACCTAAATAATATACTGTATTCTACCTTTCCTAAAGAAGCTTACAACTTTATGGTAGAAACTCATGTAAACAAGGATAATAAGTTCTCACATGGCCACAAATGCCACAGAAAATTTAACACAGAGGAGGGGGGCATTTACTCTCCCTCCTTTTCGCTTTCCCTCTTCCCTCCCTCCCTCC
>NW_006283588.1:1259968-1278749 GCF_000327345.1 Myotis davidii
GAATCCAGATTGGGAAGTCTTTGTAAAAGTCCTGACTTTTGCCCTCGCTGGTTTGGATCAGTAGATAGAGCATCGGCCTGAGGACTGAAGGGTCCTGGGTTCGATTCTGATCATAGGGCACATGCCCCAGTTGCAGGCTTGATGCCAAGTAGGAGGCATGGATCTCTCTCTCTCTCTCTCTCTCTCTCTCTCTCTCTCTCTCTCTCTCTTCTCTGAAATCAATAAAAATATATTTTAAAAAAGTCCTGACTTTTGAAAGTCTTTGTAAAAATCCTTTCTTTCTTTCTTCCTTTGTCTGTCCCTTCCTTCCAAGTAGTGTTGGGGGTGGTGCAAACATTAGATAGGGCCTCTAGAGGAGGAACCCCCTGAACGAGGCCCTCTGTGGGAAATTTCCTGTTTCCAATATTTCCAGGTCAAATGGGAGTTGAGATATATTTCCTACTCTATGTCCGAAGTCTGTCTTTCTTTTTGGCTTCAGGTTTTTACTATTCTAGAATCACCTCTTTAGAGAAGATAACAGAAGCATCAATAAGCTCCAGAGAATTACTTACAACATGAAAACTCACTGGCCACACATTGGAAACACATTTCTATGGAACATTTCAGAGAAAACTAATGGGAGAAATTTTTCAAAGAAAAAGAATGCCAGATAATTTCTCAGAACTAATGAACTTAGTTTTAAGATTGAAGAGAATCCATGAAATATCCAATAATACAAAGAACAGAAATAGATCACACAAGAAACATTATTGTGAAATTTCAGAAATTTAGAAGTAAACAAATGATCATAAATATTATCAGAGAAAGAAAAAATAAATTATATATTAGGTATTGGGTTTCAGAACGATATTAGATTTCTTAGTACTCAATATAAGACAGGTAACGATTGGTTGCTTCCTGCGTGCACCCGACTGGAGATTAAACCCAAAACCTGGGTATGTGCCCTGACCGAGAACCTGCCAGCTCCTGGTGTAAGCACCGACGAATTGAGCCCACCAGCAAGGGCTAAATAAAATGTTTTAAAGAATGGAAATGTAATCATTGTATACTACTGGCTTAGCTGTGAAAATGTTTGCTAACCAAGACAATGCAAACAGTAAATACTGACTTAATGAAAATTATAGACCAACTATTTTCTCAGCATAGAGTTTTGTGGGGGGTGGGGTTAGAGATGGTGGGCAGAATAGTTTCAGAGAGCAAATGTTTAATTTTCTATAGTAGGTAATTAACTGATAATGTCTAAAATGAAAAAAAAATAGTGTAATATTATTTAGAAGTATGGAAATAAATATCAGGAGAAATAGCTACATTTTTTTTAAGTATTATGCTTCTGAGTGCTTTTGCTTGAGGTAGGAAAAAAGTATCCTATCTATGAATCTCAGAAAGCATGTTAAATTACAGTCTAAATTTTAATATGTTCCAGAGCAGGAATTTTAAGACTGAGTTGATGTATAAATACAGTGATGGGAAAAAGTAGGTTTACAGTTGCGAGTATGTGAAACACAGAGTTTAGTCTTGTTTATTCTTGTCCTATATAATAAAAGGCTAATATGCAAATAGACCAAACAGTGGAACAACCAAACAACTGGTCAATATATGACCTGCACTGACCACCAGGGGGCACGTGTGGAACATGGCAGGTGGGTGTTGGCTGCAGTGGGATGGTGGAGCAGGTGAGCGGGGGTGCCAGATCAAGGCTGGGCACTGGTTGCTGTCATTGGGGTGAGCCTCTGGTGGTTACTGAAAATTATTTGCTCCTGCACACTGCAGTCTCACCCAGCACTTGCACCAGTTGCTGGCACCAGCCCTGCTCGCACCCGCTGCTGTGCCCGGTGCCAGTCCTAACCACTTGGCACCATCAGTGGGTGCAAGTGGTGGCTGCCAGCCTTGATTGCCCCTGAGGGCTTCTCCACCTCCCCCTGCTCCTGAGGGGCAATTGGGGAAGCAGCCACCTCTTGTACGCACTACTGGCACTGGCCCCAATTGCTCCACACCATCAGTGGGTATGAGCAGGGCTGGTGCTGTCAGTGCATGGGAGCAGCGGTGGCGGGAGCGGGGCTGCTGACAGACGGGACTAGGGGTTGTGGCGGGGGGGGGTCTGGGTGAGGGCAGGGAGGAGGGGCCGAGACCCGCCCCTGTGCCTACTGCAGTCTCACGCCCCACAGTTCCTTTCAAGGTGCATGAATTTGTGCACTGGGCCCCTAGTCTATAATCATAAAAGTGTAATATGCTAATTGGAGTGGACAGCCAAACGACCTTCTGGACGTCATTCCGGATGTCCTTCCAGACGACCTTCTGGATGAAGCCCCAGAGGGGGCCGAGACTGAGGTAGTTAGGGGTGATCAGGCAGGCAGGCAAGTAGTTAGTGGTGATCAGGCAGAGTGGTTAGGGGTGATCAGGCAGGCAGGCAGACGAGCGTACAGGCCAGGCTGAGGGACCACCCCCCTGCATGAATTCCATGTACCGGCAGTTTAGCATCCCCCGAGGGGTCCTGGATTGCAAGAGGGTACAGGCCAGGCTGAGGGACCACCCCCCTGCATGAATTCCATGTACCGGGCCTCTAGTCTATATAATAAAAGCCTAAGTGACCATTGACAGAACAACCATAATGACCCATCGCTATGATGTGCACTGACCACCAAAGGACAGGCACTCAGTGCAGGAGCTGCCCCCTGACAGTGCGCTCCCACAGGGGGAGCGCTGCTCAGCCAGAAGCTGGGCTCATGGCTGGCGAGCGCAGCAGTGGTGGCAGCACTAAGAAGCAGCGAGCAGAGTGGTAAAAAGCCGCAAACAGGTGGGCAGTAAGGAGCGAGGGGTCCTGGACTGCGAGAGGGACGTCCAACTGCTGCCTTAGGCCTGCTCCCTGCAGGTGGACATCCTCTGAGCGGTCCTGGACTGTGAGAGGATGCAGGCCAGGCTGAGGGAACTCCTCCAGTGCATGAACTTCATGCACCGGGCCTCTAGTATTATATATTTTTCCATACAAACAACTGTAAACCTACTTTTGCTAACCCCTGTATGCTTGCATTTCCTCTATAATATATTCAATAGGACCAAACTATTTCCCTTTGTTCCTGCCCCACTCAGCACACCCCCACTCACAATTAGACACAAATTTGCCTCGCACTTTCAGCAAAATAAAGGTGTCAGTTGGAACTTATTTTTGACCACCAATGTCAGTACAGTTTTTCATGAGGTTCTTAGGTGATTTCTTCAATGGCTTCCTTTCCTCCCCTAACCCTTCTGGGAACTCCTGGAATTCAGGACAGATACTCTTGATAATCCTCTTAACTTAAAATATTACCTAGATAGAAGTTTAAGACATCGAAAATAATATGTAAATAGAATTAAGTGAGTAAATACATATGAAACGAGGAATTCTCGGTTATGTTCCAATTATCTTGGACACCACACTCTCAATTCTTGAAAAGACAGCAACTGTTTGATTCATTCCTTTAAATGTGGATTATCTTGTTTTCCCCTTTCAGAACACAGATTTATATTATATTATATTATATTATTATATTATATTGGAATCACATGTATATATGATTGACCCCTCCTCCCCCCCGGATAATTGTTAAACACCTTCACACAATTCTACATATTTAACAGAAGGGAAAATAAAGTCATAATAGTACTGCCGATTTCTCTTTATTTTGTCTATTTTTCCTTGAATAGCTAGCATTACTTCTGGCTTCCCTTAGTGTCTTTCTTCTTAATTACCCGTTCCATGTTAAATTTCTAGGACATGTGCTTCTCCTTCTACTCTACAGTATATAGATGTGTAATATCTATCACATAGCAAGTTCTCAGTAACTCTAGGAAGGAAGAAAAGATACAAGGGAGAAAATCTTTTAATTAAAAGTAGGTTAAACTCTATGAAATGCTGTCTTGCAAGAATAGAGAATGCAGCTAAATCAAGAAAAGAACACTTCAATACCGGCCTGCTTTGTTACTACATGAAAAGGGTCCGGTGAGATGGAGAGATTGGGGACATCTTCAGTGATTTGAAATCTTAATGTATCTCAGCCTACTCTCAAGAAGTCTCCTTTCCACATAGTGAGTGCCCCAAACACTAGGAATTAAATTGCATAATTAGAACAGAATCAACAACACAGAAACAGACGGCATCACAGATTAACACAGCTCTTCAAAGGTGCTCTCACTAATGTCAAAGGAGATCTTTATTGCAGTGAGCATTTGTGGACGCTAACAAGAAATTCATTCTTTTATGGAGATGTCAAAGAAAAAATTATCTAACAAACTAAATTGCGTACCTTTTGGCATCTTCCTATTGCCCCTGAATCAATGGCAACGTGCAGAGGATTGCTTTTCATTGCCAAACTGATGTTGCATATACAAGATGCCTAAGAGCAGCAAGAAATCATAGAACAGATATAATTTTTCTTAAATTTTTATGTAAATGTATGGACAAATAGGAAGAAAAGATAATAACAACACATTTAAAAAAGCATTTTTATGAGTCTAGTTAGCGTGGCCAACTGTTAGTAAAAAAAAACACAATTAATGCCTTTTCTCTTCTTTTTTTTTAAGTATACATTTTATTGATTTTTTTACAGAGAGGAAGGATGAGGTATAGAGAGCCAGAAACATCGATGAGAGAGAATCATCGATCAGCTGCCTCCTGCACACCCACTACTAGGGATGTGCCCGCAACTAAGGTACATGCCCTTGACTGGAATTGAACCTGGGACCTTTCAGTCCGCAGGCCGACGCTCTATACACTGAGTCAAACCGGTTAGGGCTTAGTGCCTTTTTAAAAAAATATTCATGCTACCTAATCCAAATTAGGCTGTGTGTGTGAGAGAGAAACCTTTTATAATACAATATATTAATTTCTCTCCATTTGATTTCATGTAGATTTCCTTTCTTTAGTAGCAGTCTATGTCTTAATCCTTCACAAAATTATCCATCTACTTTTACATCCTTTGCCAAATGTTGGCATTTACTTATTATGCTTCATTACTGTTGGTGGGAAAAAAAATTCCTGTTAAAATTCTTTATTGGCAAATGCTTAATGAAGCTTACAATATTATATATGAAATAGCTTTCATGTCTTTAGACTGCCTGGAAAACATTAACAATTTTAGTAAATTATAGAATGAACCACCTATAATGAACGAAGTCAGTGGAATAAGTAGTACATCATCTTTTCCAAGAAACACACCCAACCTTCCATCAGTTTTTTGGTCTTTAGAAAAAAAAAAATGGAGTGGTATCTAACTAAAAACATTCTCTTTAATAGTTTCCTATTTTTGTGTATATCTCACTTTTCCTGAGCTTGGAAAACTTCTTCTCATTCTTAGCTTTCAGAGGCAAAGATATTCCGGGAATCGGGCAAACTTGAAAATTAGCTGTCAATCCTCTGGAAACAGCTCATCAGAACAGAGCAGGGTGCTACACGATTGCAAGGTATTATTTCCACGGTTCCTTCTATTTTTACCTCCAAGTTCCTGCTATTTAATGCAGTCTTAGTAGTTTCTAATTTTCTTGCAGGGAGGAGCCCAGATACTGGCAATGTTTGACTTGCCACCACTTTATAGCTCAGTTCCGCCAGGTTTGCAGATTCTCTTAACGTTTTCTTAAGCAACCCACATGTAATTTGAGGAAATCTTGGAACATTTAATGATATTGCCTGATAGCACTGAGACTTTTCTGAGGGTAATTGCTTTCCAAGAGATCCCAGAATTAACATAATCATGGTGGACAATATTGCATCATGTTTGCAATAATTTCCAGATATCTGTATTTTCTTTGGACTTCCATGTTTTATTTTTAAAAGAGTACACAGTATTCTTAATAATAGTGTCCTGTCCTACACAGAATTCTTTGAGCATTCAGAGATATTTCTGCAATTAAATTCATTAGTGAATAATTAATCGTTTATGGGTTTTTTTGCCTTGATATTTCTTTATCTACAGAATCCCTTATAACCAAAGAAAAGTATTGCCTTTGCTCTGAACTTGTTTCACATGGAATTTTTCATGCAACAGGAAATACCTTAGAGTTAAATTTGATATCAAGAGTTTGGCTGCTTTTTCTTTGGATGGCAAATCAGTATGACTGAAATGTGGTTTTGCTTTATTATAAAAAGAGATTTCTATTCAACAAGGGAATATAATGCTTTATCAACAGCATGGTGATATGTGGCTTTGCTTTAAGTGCCACTATTTTTAGCTTTGCTATCATTTCTAAGAACACTCTAACGGTAGGCACAGTAATCACTAAATATAAATGAGAGATATGACTACATCAACACAGGTGTTCAGATAGCTAGGTGATAACAGGATACTAAGACTTCAGTCATTCAAATAGCTCAACTTTCACTAAAATCTGGAATAGGAAATCATTGGGAACTTGGCTACTTCGGTTAGGTCGGTATCATCCTGCCAAGGGTCAATTTCATCCTCTGTATTTAATATCTATAGTTTTCATTTTACTTTGTCATCTAATCTATGTGCATTTAAGCTTGGTTTTATGACCAAGTGTTCTTCTCTAAATCCAGTTAATAGTAGGTGCATCCGAAACTTTTGATGGTGATGATAATAGTAACAAAAAGCTTCCATTTTTGTGGAGGCAGGATGTCTGTTAAAGAATCATTTTTTCCCCCTCAACCCCTCCGCCCCCCACCCCCCAGTGATTTGGGTTAGTTACTTAAGTTTGTGTTCTTCAGTTTTCTCATGTCTACAATGGGAATAATAAAAAATTGTTGAGGGGAAAAGAATAATATTGAGCTAAAATAACAATGATGAGCTAATAGTGCATATAGAATACTTAACTCATGACATATTGCAAGAACTCACTTGATGCTAACTGACTTGATAATGATGCTGATAAGGACAATGCCAATGACTCTTTTCGTTTTTGATTGATCTCAGCTGCAGAATCCATGGCTGAGTATGAGCTGGACCCATCCCTTGGATGCCCATGTTATTTCAACATAGATGAGCGATTTTGACCCAAAACGTGAAACACCACGATTCTTTCTTTCTTGATTGACTTATGCTTTTTTAAACAAAATATTTGTTTGTTATACTGTATGCAAAACAATTTCCACATACAAAAATCTCATCGACACTCAAATGGCCCGGTGATGGAAATATTTTCTTTATCTTCCCCACTTTACCAATAAAAAGCAGAAGCTTAAGGTAGTTACGGAGCATGTTTCAAATCATAGAGCATCAAGTGGCAAAGATGCAAATTAGAGCCAGTATTCTGACTGCCCATTGGGCTTTTCAGTACACCACTCCATTTAAAATGTGGAGAACTCACTAGTGCGCTGCTCTCACTGGCCTTATGTAACATTCAATTCCAGACTATTTCTGGATGCTCATGCTTCCTTCTAGCTCTTACTGGGTTTGTAATGGCATCATATGAGAGTGTAGTTAACCTCTGGCCTCAGGCTCTGATGACTCTTGACAACCTCTTATTTTCTTTCCACTTTAAAAATTATTATCCTATCATTACAGGATGTTTGGGAAAAAAGTTCCACAATGCCCACTCTTCAAGACTGGTTTTGCTTTGCTTTCTTTCCTCTTCCCATCCTATTTATTCCACAAACATTTGTTGGCAGGCAGGTATTGATAACACCTGACATGGTAGGTATTTTGCTAGTTTCTGAGAATAAAAAGAAACACTGAATTTCTAAACTGGTTCTCTGATTTTGGTACTTTCTTCTGATCTCATTTCCATTAATAGGACCGATTTCATCTTTGAATTATTTGAATTGTATTGCTAAAGCACTTCAATTCAGTCTAACCCCAAACAACCTTTCCACACATCCAACTAGCTACAATAGTTTTTTCTATCGATCTATCTTTTTTGTTTGTTTATTTTGTTAATCCTCACCAGAGGATTTTTTTTATTGATTTTTAGAGAGAGTGGAAGGGAGGGAAGAGATAGAGGGAACCATTGATGTGAGTGAGACACATCAACAGGCTGCCTCCCACATATGCCATGGCCTGGGCTGAGGATAGAGGTACAACCGAGGTATATACCCTTAACCGGAATCGAACCTGTGATCCCTACAGTCCATGGGCCGATGCTCTAACCACTGAGCAAAACCAGCTGGGGCTCTACCCATCTATCTCAATTAATATGAAATTCATATGCACACTGTTTGCATTGCTTTACAGCTTTTTCTTCGTGTGTCAGAGTTCCTGTATAATCTTTTCAAGTTCACTTTTTTACTCTATAATTCACTGAATCAAAATAAACAATCTTTTTTTTAACTAGGTCTCAAGGTCCACATTTCATCTTTATTCTCTTTAACTTCCTAGAAAACTAAGCCCATCTATTTCCCAAAGCTCTGTGAACTGACTAGCAGTTTAATGCCAAAATAGAGCCCTAGAAGTAAATGTTGTATTTCTACATCCACACCAAATTCAATCTGTAGGTGGGCTTCTCCATAAACCTGTTTAGTTTAAGTGATGCACACAGGGGCTTAGCATTCATGTGGGGGAAGAAGGCACAATACTCATGCCACTTCCTAAAATCTGGAGATTTTTTACTGTTCCCCGATCCTCTTTAAATCCTCATCTCCTAAATTCTTGACATTAATCTATTTTGATGATATTATACTCTGATCCAGATCTAGGTTATCTCTCAGATCTTTGCTGTACTGTAAGGTATCTATGGAGAGATTCTCATTGTAAGATAATATTGATTACTGACACCAATTCATTCATTTTCCAAGAAGAAACAAGTAAGATAAAAACAAAAGATAAATTTTAAATGTTCCATTTAGACTTACTTTTGGCCTGTAAGACCCAATCCTCTGTAAGGTTATACCATGCCTAAAAATTCTCTTGTTTTAAAAAATGATAATGCCCTTAAGAAAAAAATAGAGTGATGTACTTTCTTTTACAGGCCCTCCAGGAATTATATAGTCAGTTATACAGGCCATTTCTTTACTGCACTTATTTCTCATTCCAATAATGTGGAGTGTGGTGACACTGGAGGCATTGACTAGTGTAACTTTTAAATGGTAATGGCATCCAATCTGTTTCATAAAAATGAGAGAAAAAAACATCATTGCACACATTTTCTTTAAAGAAATGGCATGTCCTAGAAATGACATGCATTAATTTTTATGAGAAAGGCTTGGAAAGTGCTGTGTTTCAGCATGCATAGCAACATATATTGTCACATATGAGGTATGATACAGATGATCCAGCCAACTCTCCCATTTTACATTGCATTGGTCAGACATTTATTTATGTCCTGTAACAAATCCTGTATTCTACAGCTAAAGGGTCTTGCAGAAGGTTCAGCATTGACATAATCAACTAAAGGATCGAGTATAAGCTATAGAAGGGAAGATGAAAGGGAGTGGGCTTTTTGGTCCTAGAAATGTACACTTATGTTTTCATATGTCCATTTCGGCTTTTTATAGTTCCACTGAGGAAACACCCATAGAGCTGGAATAGACTTGCAGCAACAGAAATTTAGGTTAGCTAAGAGAAGGAAAGTCTACATAGGTTAAACCAGTTTCAATGGGGGGTAGTAAATCTCTGACCATCATTGTTTAGGCAAGTTCATTATGATGCCCTTGAATACAAGGATATGAACCAGACAAGCTCTTTTCTAGCCCTTGTTAAGTAACATACGTTTAAAATTACTGTGATTATTAGCATATGGATTGATTTTCTTGGCATAATCATGAAATGTAACAAAATAGGCACAAACAAGTTACTCCCTTAAAGTGTTTGTTGAAGGCATAATAATTTTTTTCAAACTTTCATTTGAGAAAATTTTATTACTAAATTTGGTTCTTTTAAAAAATCATTATTACCCCCGCCCCCCCCACACACACTGTAACACTGGTGGCAGTTTTTATTTTTTTTTAATTTTCTGCCTAAAAGTAGACTCCTACTGGACATGTGAATATTTTATTCTGCATAATTATTATCTGAGAGCAGGATGATGTAGTATAAAGATATCTGAACTATAAGACAGTACTGTGGTTCCACTGTTATCTCTTCTACTAGCTAGTGGTGTGACCTTGGACAGGTCATTTTTGAATGTGATTCCTTAGCTCCTCTGGAAACCTCATCACAGCGTTAGAAGAGTGATGTCTTATACTATTTCCTTCCTTGAAAGTCTATTCAGGAATTTTATTGAGTCATAGTTTACGTAAGTCAGTATTTTATATTTTTTTAACATACTTAAAAATAGATTATTTTTTATCATACTTTAAAGTCCTAACATGACTTAACTTGTTAGTGAATAGTTAAAACTGATCAATATAAGCATAGAATTTAAGAATAATTAGCTAATATAACAAATGGTTACCTTGTAATGGTAAAAATTACAACACTTAATTTCTTGTGACTCAACTGTCCAATAGTTCTCATCTTTCATTTAATGTATTTTAGATTTATCTAATAAGTTTGGAAATACACGTGAATATTTGTTCCCTTCACATACCATTGAATATTACTTTAATAAAATAATTGGTTTCATTCTAAATATTCAGAAATATAAATATAACAATATGTTACACATTAAAATTCAATGTCATTTTAGTCATTACTAGATATATTTTTTCATATGTTGCACATTTAAGCATTTAAGATACCTTAAAAAGACTAGAGCCTGGTAGAAATGTAATCTTATGATTATAAACACATGATCAGATTTTCATATAATTGTAGTAATTCTCAGCTGCTTTAAAATAGTAATAATGAATGTTATTGTCATTGGAATTTACTTCAGTTATTCAAAAATATTCACAAAAATATGACTTGAGTAGTGAATTCGGGGAATTTAATATAAATTAAATCCAATTCTGATATTTAACATTTTAAAACTCAGATTAAACACTACTTAGGACAGGTTACGCATTTACTTTTGTTAAAAATTAATGAAACATTTAAGCTGTACATTAGCAGCTTGACCTATGGTTAAAGCTGGTTTGGGAAAATATTGAGGAATCCAATCTTCATATTTTAAATGAGACACAAAATATTCTTTGGAGATTCACTATCAAGAAAAGTCACTCTAGTGCTATCTACTTTCCCTGTTGGCAAAAGGAGGGAGATAAAAGAATTCATTTATACCTCGCACTTATGTGTGAGAATATGCGTTTGCTTCCTATTATGCCATGTAACCAAAAAGTTGGTCTGATAGCTCTACTGATAAATAAGTTAAGAATAAAAAGGGATTAAAAGAACATCTTAGTTTATGGAGGAAAAGAGTCTAGTCTCTCTGGAGCCTGTTTTAGAATTGACATTTTGCTAAAACAATTTGACTCACAGTTTTCTACTCACTAAACGTTTTCCACTCCTGCTTTCATGGCTTAGCTCTAAAACCTAGGAAATCCACCACTTGCTGCAAGAGGCTAACGTTTATCCCCATCTTTCTGCCTCTCCAAAGACTGCCTCCAAGCGTAGAAATAGATCGTCCACAGCATCTTACCTAGACAAGGAGGAGCTGCGACGCCAAGGCGTGACATTGTTCAACGCTCAGGTTAGCCAAGAAGTCCGGACCGTTAGCTTCTCCAAAATATAAGTTCACATTTCGTGGTTGAGATCATGGCTCTATTCTAAGCAGTTTCTGCGCAGCGTGTGATCCTAACAAAAACACCCGGGGCAGCTGGAGGGAGCCTCAGCCGGAGCCGCAGCCTGTCAAGACGCTCCCAGTGCCTCTGTCTCCTGAGCTCAGACTGATGTTTTGCGAAAGGGGCCTCCACCACCAGGCCCAGATTGCCTGGGAAGCATTTCCTGCCTCTGAGGAGTGTGCCTGGGAGAGAGACTGCACGCGGGGAGGGAGGGGGAGAGGGAGAGGCAGGCAGAGCCCGCCTGGGCGGTGTAGGAGTTCTGATTTTACACAGAACTGAAGTGAGTTTGTCAAAGCTCTTGAGGTGATTAGCTGGAGAGTCATAAAGTCCTAGAGCTTTTTCTAGCCCGCATGGCTTATGAGGGGAAAAAAAGAGAAAAAGAAAACACGGTTCCCTCCCTCCCCGACAACTTTTCCACTCTATTAAATGTATAGACACAACTGCACCCAAATACCTTTGCAGCTCTCCTTTCAAAAGATCTTTCAAGGGAGCAAGGGGAAATTTCGTGTTCATACCGTAATTCTTCTAAATGTGAAATCCTCTGCTCCCCTTCTCCCGCTTTAGAACGCTGCGGCCTTGCATACTGTACCTGAGATGATCTGTGAGTAAAATCCCAAGAATCCAGTAAAGGGAATGTTTTCTCCAAGAGCTGCCCGACCCCAAGATTCCTGCACAAAATTCAAGTAGTCTGTGTCCTGGCCCATGCAGCGTTCCCTCTCCTCAGAATCCTCCAGTTACACGAGCTCAGGGTTGGCAAAGCAGGAGACAGACTCCATCTTGATCCTATTACAGCCTTGCTGACATTAACCACTTGCAACTGCTTCCCTCCAGCCTGACAGAGTCCCTGAATCACGTCTCCAAAGCAGCTCGCAGTATCTGCGTCCTCCGTCCGACACAGATTTTGTGAACTCTCATCTGTTTATCTTTTCTGCTTGCCTGAGCCTCCCCTGAATGACTTCCTCCTAGCTGCTCCAGGGAACTTGGACTACCATTTGGTTTTGATTAAAACCAGACAGCCAACTTCGGAGAATTTAGGGAATAAGCTAATGGAAACAGCAAGTGTGGCTTTAATTAGTGCATCAATTAATAATAGATGTTAGCTTGTCGTAGAATAAGATGACACGGATATAAACGCGGGGGAAGCTCAAGTCGTTTCAGAAAAGTTACACCAATTCGCATCCTCTCAGGACCCAGTGTTCTGAGGGAATGTGGATGGAAAGAGGAGGGATTGGCCTTCGGACATCAGGTTGTGCAGAGGCCAGTGGAGTGGCCTCCCTGTTTATACCAGAGAAACAGGAAGCGGCATCTCTGAGTCTAATTATCTTACTCGGTTGAAATTGCACAGTAATGTCTCACTTCTGTTTTATTTACAAGTCAATGGATTCTTTTGCCTTGTAGGACTTAAGATTCCGCACCCCGCCCCCCTCCACGTGATTAGTGAGCAGATCAATCTGATTATTGGATCTATGTGTGGTTTGCCCATTTCTAGAGATTTCTAATAATGAGAGGAAGGAGAATAATTTCAATTTCAATACAGTAAATGAGTAATATATAAAGAGGCACAAGAAATATTAAACCTATTAGCCCTAAGATCCCTACGATATGTCTCTGAATTATAAGTAGTTTTCATTATTCATGTCTATCCTCAGTTGGCTCTGAGTTTTATGAGGGCTGACTGATACCTGGATGTCACAGTGGGTGGATATCTTTGTAGTGCTCCCTGAGAATATGGGGTACGTGATAACTCAAAGAAGCACGATTTTATAGTTGCTCTTCCTTTTCTTATTAGGAAACTAAAACCTCTCAAAATTAATATAAAGCATGGACTATCAAGAAATTTTAAATGGCAAGAATGAAATATTCACCATGAATTTGAAGATGAGAAGCAATCAAATAAAATGGGAGGCAGAAGCAATTTTTTAAAGTTTATATCAAAATATTACTCATTAAAAATGAGCATTTAGACTTCTTTAATTTAACCTTCAATCCTATGGCAAGAAGGAAGCCCATTCTTTCATAAATTATTTGAAGCTATTCATTTTTATATTCAAAATATTTTCACTGAAACTCTGCCATTAAATCTTTCCAACAATCGTTGTGTGTATTCTTATTTTACAGATAAAGTATTAGAAATCTGTGGAAGTAATTTTCTCACAATCAAATGATAGAAAGTGGCCAACTACACATTGGAAACCACATTACCTAACTAAATTTTGTGCTTTTTTCCTCCCTGCCTTTCCTGGCTCCCATTTAATTGCTGTGTGAAATTGGGAAGACTTTTAAAACTCTCTTTTAGATTCCTTTTTTAAAATAGGGACAATTTCACATAATCCACAGATTGGAAAGCAGGATTTACTTTATATAGACAAATATTTATAAATTTATATTTATTTCCCTCAGGGCAACACAACAGCAGAATGGAATACGAACTGATGTAAGGTCTTTCATAAAATAACATATATATCTCTATCTCTGCCTCTAGCCCTGCTTCAAGTATATAGTGGGTGCCCAATAAATGCCAGTATTCTGCTAATTCTTCTTAGCTAGCTTCTCCTCATAAATATTATATCCCCCGCCATATAATTCAGCCTTGTTTCCATTTATATTGGACTGAGAAAAACAATAGAACCCTATCCACATACATTTATAAATGCCTTTTTAGATCTCTAGATACTTCTTAAGCAGTTTCCTTCTTAATATTCTCTTCTTTAAACAAAATAAGACTTTATGCTTTATCCTATTATTAGAAAGATTACTTCCCAAATCTTTAATCACTCTTATTTATTTTTCATCCTTCAGTTGCCTGACTCCAAACAAATCTCAGAGCTTACTTTCTCATAAAGGCCTTACAAAATATGGGTACAAAGATAAATATTGAGATAATTTTCTAAATATTTAACAATGTCAAGAACATAGCAAATAAGAAGAGAGAAAAAACAACCTGACTCGCCATTGGATTTAACAGTGTGGAAATCACGTGATAATGACAGAGAATCATATGGAGGGAAGTCAGGTTAGCAAGGTTTGAAAGAGACTTTGAGGAAAGGGATTGAAGACATGGGTCAACTCTTGTCAAGTTTTATTGCAAAGCAAAGTAAACCAATGGCAGCGTAACTGTCTGGGGCCAGGAGAAGCTTTTATTAAGATAGGTGAATAACAGTTTCCAATTTTAAAAAAATCAGTATGGTATCTTCCCGAAGGCAGAAAAAAACTTTTGGAGAGAAAAGAGTGGAGAAATGCCGGAGTGAATTCTTGTGCAGGAGAGAGAACTTGGCATCTAGGTGCAGGGACTGATTTTAGCTAGGAGCATGACACATGTGAAGACTAGTGGGTATTAGCCCAGCTGGTATAGCTCAGTGGTTGAGTGTTGACCTATGAACCAGGCGGTCAAGTTTCAATTCCTGGTCAGGGCACATGCCCAGGTTGCTGGCTCCATCCTGGGGTGGGGGTGGGGTATGGGGTGTGGTGTGTGTGTGTGTGTGCAGAAAGCAGCCAATCAATGATGCTCTCTCATCATTGATGATTCTCTCTCTCTCTCTCTCTCTCTCTCTCCCTCTCCCTTCCTCTCTGAAATCAATAATAATAATAAAAATGATTAGTGGATATTAGATATCATGATACAATTAGTCACTCAGCAAATTCCAGATAACCACTATTATGGTTTTCATTGCTATTCAATTTTAAATTATTCTGTTGCTCTTAGTCACAAAAAGATTATACCTACAATAAACAATTGATTAAATAGATGGTATAGAAGAAACAAAACTTACAAAATGTTACAAATATGCTTCTCTGTGTGATTTGTTGTATAATTCCCCCTCTTATATTTCTCTGATGCAACCTGGTCCAGCCAGGTGCAGTAGAACTTTCCCCCCGGCACTGTACATCCTAGTTCTAGCCCTTAAAGTTGCAAAGAAAGGTATTGCTTTTGTGATTCTCTCATCTTACTGTTGTTTTCTAGTTCTGAGTCCTTTTGCTAATTTCTTTGCTTTTATTTTTTAATTCATCTCTCAATTTTCCAAATTTAAGTTTATTTTTTTGTTCCTCATATGTATTTTAATACCTTTATTGAGATTTAATTGATACACGGAAAACTGCACATATTTAAAGTGTGATGGTATGATTGGTTTTGACAAATGTTTACACCTGTGATAACATCACTACAATCAATAATGAACATTTCTATCACTTCCAAATCTCCGGTGCCTCCTGTCATCCTTCCTCTTCCTCCCCTCCCGCCCCCCGCCCCCAAGCAACCACTGGTCTATTTTCTGTCACTGCAGATTAGTTTACATTTCTAGACATTTATTTACATGAAATAATATGTATGCATTTTCTTCCACTTAGTGTATCTGAGATTCATTCACATTGTTGCATGTATCAATAGTCCATTCCTTTTTTTTTCTTTATTGATTAAGGTATTACATGTGTCCTTATCTACCCCCTCCCAGCCCCCGCTCATGTCCTCACCCCCCTGGTGCCTGTGTCCATTGGTTATGTTTATATGCATGCATACAAGTCCTTTGGTTGATCTCTCCTCCTTATCCCCACCCTCCCCTGCCTTCCCTGTGAGGTTTGAGGGTCTGATCGACTTCTCTGTCTCTGGATCTGTTTTTGTTCATCAGTTTATGTTGTTCATTATATTCCATAAATGAGCGAGATCATGTGATATTTATCTTTCTCTGTCTGACTTATTTTGCTTAGCATAATGCTCTCCAGGTCCATCCATGCTATTGCAAATGGTAGGAGTTCCTTTCTTTTTTGTTGCAGTGTAGTATTCCATTGTGTATATGCACCACAGTTTTTTAATCTATTCATTTGTTGATGGGCACTTAGACTGTTTCCAAATCTTAGCTATGGTGAATAGTGCCACTATGAACATAGGGGTGCATATATCCTTTCTGATTGGTGTTTCTGGTTTCTTGGGATATATTCCTAGAAGTGGGATCACTGGGTCACATGGGAGTTCCATTTTTAGTTTTTTGAGGAAACTCCATACTGGTCTCCACAGTGGCTGCACCAGTCTGCATTCCCATCAGCAGTGCACGAGGGTTCCTTTTTCTCCACATCTTCACCAGCATTTGTCATTTGTTGATTTGTTGATGATAGCCATTCTGACAGGTGTGGGATGGTACCTCATTGTCGTTTTGAGGCATCTTAATACTGGATATTAAACTGTATTAGTCCATTCCTTGTTATTGCTAAGTAGTGTTCCATTGTAGGGATACACCACGATTTCTTTTCCCATTCACGAATGGACAGTTGGGACCATAACATTAGGACAAAGTTATTTGACTATTACAAATAAAGATGCAATGAGCAATCATGTACAAATCTTGGTATGCATGTATCGTTTCATTTCCTTGGATAAAAACTTAGGAGTGATTGGCAGGGCCAGTTGATAGACATATTTTTAACTTTTTCAGGAACTTCCAAACTGTGTTGTAAGGTGGGTGTGTCATTTTGTATTTCTACCAGAAGTTTCTGAGAATTTTTATTGTTCCACATGCATGCAAACACTTAGCAAGATTAGTTTTTTGTTTTCATTTTAGCCATTCTAATAGATGTGCAGTCATATCTCATTTGCATTTTCCTAATGATTACTAATGTTGAGCATCTTTTCCTGTGCTTATTATCAGTATTTCTTTGATGACATGTCTATTCAAGTTGCATGTCTATTTTAGAAAATTGGGTTGTTGGTTTCTTTATCATTGAGTTGTGAGAGATTTTATTGTAGCTTTACAGAAGTTTTGAAATGAAGTATTATCCATATTTCAACTTTTTCTTCATTTTTAAAGTTGGTTTGGATAATCTAGGACCATGACATTTCCATACGAATTTTAGAAGCAGCTTGTTCATTTCTACCAAAAAAAAAAAAAGCCTATTGGAATTTTGATAAATTTGGTAGTTACATCATTTGGGAGAATTAATATCTCAATAATGACTCTTCTGTTCCAGGAACACTATGTATCTCTTCTTTTATTGACTTTTTAATTTATTTTATTAGTGTTTTGTACCTTCAGCTATCATAGCCTTCTTGCACATTTTTGTCAGGGCTATCTCTTAGTATATGTTTTATTCCATTGTAAATGGTATCTTTAAAAATTTCAATTTCTAATTATTTATTGTTATTATATAAAACACAATTTTTACATTGATTAGTATCCTGCAAACTTGCAAAGCTCACTAATTAGTTCTAGTAGGTTTTTTGAAGATCCCTAAGACTTTCCACCTAGATGATCATGCTGCATATGAATAAAGACAATTTTGTTCTGCTTTTCTATTTAAATGCTTTTTATTTATTTTGTTGTTACCTTATTCTACAGGCTGCAATCTGCATTGCAGTGTTTGATAACATTGGTGAAAGTGGACATTCTTGCCTTGTCTTGTGTTTAGGGAAAAAAGCATTTGGTTTTTCACTGTTAATTATGATATAAGCTGCAAGCTTTTATTGTCGATGCCCTTTATCAGGTTAAGGAAGTTTCCTCTTTCCACGTTCTCAAATGAGAATGACTTTGTTCCCCCGGGACATTTGGAGATTTTTGTCGATATTTTGGCCATCACAGCTAGGACAGAGGGGAGCTCCTGGCTGCAGAACATTACAATGGCCAGGACAGCTTCCCACACGGATAATTATGTGACCCAAAATGTTGACAATGTTGAGGTTGAGAAACCCACCTTGCTCTGTTTCTAGTTTGCTGGTAATACAATTTTTTAAAAAAAAAATCATGAAAGGATGTTGAAAATAATATTTTTCTGAATAGTTTGCTTTTAGTTCACATAAAGTCTTTCTTTCTTTTTTTTAGTCTGTTAATAATGGCATTTTTCATAGATTGATTTTTAAACATTAAACAGGTTTGCATTTCTTTGATAAACCATACTTTGTAATTAGATATTATCTTTTATACTTCATTGAATTCAATTCGCTGAAAATTTGTTAAGAATATTTGCATCTGTGTTCAAAAAGTTTTTTTTCTTTTGTTTGTTGATTTATAATTCAATTCCATTATGGTTGGAGAACATATTGTGAATAATTGGATTTTAGAAAATTTATTGAGACTTGTTTTATGGCCAAACATATGGTCCATTTTGGTAAGTGCATTTGAAAAAAAGTGTATTGTTTTCTCTGGTAATGATTTTATTGCTGATGCATTTGACCAAAGTGTAGAGAACTGAAAATTTTTCACCGCTATTCTG
>NW_006283588.1:1278785-1281617 GCF_000327345.1 Myotis davidii
GAAATAGCATGTTGTACATAAACTGGAGGCTTATCTGTAGAGAGCCCTTAGTTTCACTGGATTCCCACTGAGCAACCTAATGTTTTCTTGAAACAGAAGTCATTCTGCTCGTGGCATTTTAAAGCATTATCTAGTTTAAACTCTACATACCAGTAGGATAATTATTTATATTTGAAACTAGTGGCCCGGAGCACAAAAATTTGTGCACTCAGAGGGGGAGTGTCCCTCAGCCTGGCCTGCGCCCTCTCCAATCTGGGACCCCTGGAAGGATGTCCTACTGCTGGTTTACAGGGATTGGGCCTAAATTGGCAGTCGGACATCCCTCTCACAATCTGGGACTGCTGGCTCCTAACCACTCACCTGCCTGAGTGGTTATGAGATGTCTCTGTGACGGAGCTGGGAAAACTTTCACGTTTCTCTTTCCTTTCCTTTCATCTCAGGATAACTGCGCTCTGCAGTTTGTGTGGGACCAAAGGCCCTGGGAATATAATGCTAAGCCCTCTGAACTCATTTTATTCTTTATTGTATTATTTGATTCCTGGAGCTCAATTAAACATGAAAACAGAAGAAAATATACCCTTAGATATAGAATCTGAGTCATTACCTGGAGATTTCTGTGGTACTTAACACTGAGGCATGAGACACATGTGTTTATTGGTCAATTTTCTCAACTATGGAATGAAGGTTGATCCTACCCCTCGGATCCTTTGGAGGTTGGATATGATGCATCCAGAGGGATTAACTGGCAGCTCTGAGAATAAGATAAGAAGTCAACAGACATTTGTTTCCTTTACCCAGACAAGGTTAGAAAAACACAACTCCTTTTATCATATCAGCAGCAAGGGCCATGCCTGTGGGAGGAGGAGCAGGGAACTAGGTCTTCCCCCTTGCTCCTTCCCCACCCTCCCTCGCTCTATCCCTGCACTGGTCCAGCTGCCAAGGAGCATGTGCAGTTTCTTGCAGACACAGAAGCAGCTGTGGAGTAGGGAGGTGGCGGTTATTCCCCTGAGCAGGCGCTGAAGTCCTTGTTGAAGTCTCCAGTCTGGAGCCTGCGAGTCGGAGTCCTGGGAGGCTGCACAGTGGAGGCGCCACATTCCTTTCAGTAGAAACTGAAGATTGACAGGAGCCTGCTGGCTGGCTGAGGGGAAGGACCAAGAGGTCTGCCTTGCACCCATTCACCAATCCCTAGTCCCGTTTTGCTGGTCGTGCCTCCTGAGCCCCACACCAGCCGGGGCCGTACACGGGGCGGGGTCCCGTGATCGCCGAATCCCACCTGAGCCCCGTGCCGCAGGCTGCACACAGGGGCCTGGATGGCAGCTCCCTCTGTCCCGCCCTGCCTACAGTTTGCAAATTAGCCGCCATCTTTGTTGTCAGTTAATTTGCATATCACCCTGATTAGCCAATGGGAGGCATAGCAAAGGTACAGTCAATTACCATGTTTGTCTATTATTAGATGAGTATTAACTGGGTATTACCCAATGGTTTGATAATTGAATTCAGTGAATTTTTAAGTTTAAACATATCAATGCATGTGTGTGCTTAGGCATCCAATAGAAGTCATTATTTTATTTATAGGTTATCAGCTTTCATAGATGTGGTATGTTAACCATTGGAAATATATGACAAAATTAGAACCAAAAGAACATAATTCTTTCTCAAGAAAATGTAGATATTCTATTTAGTATCCAATAGGACATATTCACATTTATACAATATCGCTTCTATAACTGGTCTTATTTTCTTGAATGAAACAACACATAACAGTGATTTCTTTCATGAATTTCAATGACCAGTTTTCCATTTAGTATAAAAAAGAAAAAAATTTAAATACTTAAAATTAAAGATTTCTTGAAATTACGTATCTCATTTTAAGTTGGGGAAAAATATGTTGGGCAGAATGTAGCAAAAACGTTGCCAAATTTCAAATGTTAGGAAAATAGTTTGAAAGAGTTTGTAAAACATATGTCATAATAGGTTTCTTCTATCCTCACGTTGGAAGGTTGAATTTCACTACTAAAATAATCCCATTGTGGAATAATATATAGCAGAGTTTCCTTTACTTATATTAGATATTTGTGGGCCAAAGTGGCCTGTTGATTATAGTTGCCAAGTTCCTATGTAGACAAATGAATCACAGAAACACAGTAGCTATTTTATTTGGGACCTTGCTGAGCTGCAAGTTTTTTAATGAGTTAAAATAATATTTGGGGTTTTAGGTAGAATGTGTGAACTATCAAAAACACAGACTTTTGACTTTAAAGTTTAGGACAAAAACAACTCCACATGCAATGTTCTTTTGAGCAACAGACCCATTGAACTTGAAGATAGAATCCCCCGGGTGATGGTCTCTATGACTGTTTTCTTTGGGCAATAAGCAGTGAAGCCAGTCTGACGATGCTGAAACTCTTCAGTGAAGAGTGTTGTATTACTAGCATGTTTGCTCAGAAATATGTATTTAAGAAAAGTTAGCATGCAAAAAATAATTTTTTAAGCTCATGTCTGAGTACCTATGCCTAGATGATTATTTGCTTCTCTTCCAAATGGGAAGGTAATAACAATGATACTTATTGCTAACCAAGGACAAAACAGAAACCAAAGAATGTGAAAGACATATAAGCAAATGGAGTAAGTGGATTAGAAGAAATATTTTTGTTAAAATAAAGTGGGTCAAGTAGCTTTGTTAGCATTGATCTATTTTTTCAAGTGGTGATTTAAACAAACAAACAGCCAAACAAACATAGAAAGATGAAATTATTAAACCCTAGAAACCCATAAGAATGTCACTGCCAGAATCCCGGTGTTGTAAATGTATGTTCACATCCTCCATCAGAA
>NW_006283588.1:1281925-1291327 GCF_000327345.1 Myotis davidii
AGAAACTTACTGCTGACTTTTTTGAAAATTCCTTGAAATGCAAACCACAAAGGAAATACCTAGTTGCTTCTCTAAGGGATGGTGGAAATTGGAAGGACAAGATACTCACTCTCTGGTTTTTGCTTTCATTTTCTGAAGACATTTCTGTACTTCTTGGCTGTGTGTATGTGTGTGTGTGTGTGTGTACATGTGTGTGCGTGTGTGTGTGTTTCCAGAAACATGGAGCATATCCTTGAGCCAGAACACATGCCTATGAGTCAAAATTTCAGCCTGCGTTTGTCTTAAAGCATGAAGCTCTGGGTGTAACCTAACAGAACCTGGCAGGTTGTCTGAATAGTTTTCTCACCACTTGACCCAAAATACAGTAAATCAGATGACATACTGTTCCAATCTTACATGAGTACTCATATTTTAATAAGGAAAGGAAGAGTGTGTTCTATCAAGATTTTCAAGTACAAGAAAAATCTAGTCTCAATCCAAAAACTATTACAGAATTTAATTTTGGAGTTACCAAATATAGTTTGCTTGTGGTGTGTGTGTGTGTGTGTGTGTTACTGTTTTAAAACATTATGTGTAAGTATTTGGGCATTTGCTGTGGACTGAATTGTGCCTCTCCTTCCAAATTCATATGTTGAATCCCTGACCACCAATGTGGTAGTGTTTGGAGACTGGGCCGTTAGGAGATAATCAAATTTAGATAAGGCCGAACGATAGGTCCCTTTATGGGCATAATGATGGGGTTAGTGGCCTTCTTAGACAAAGAGAAAGAGACACCAGAGCTGCCTCTCTGCTATGTGAGGACATAGAATACATAGGTAGTCATTTGCACACTAGGAAGAGGACCCTCAGCAAGAATAAAATTATCCAGCACCTTCATATTGGAATTCCCAGACTCCATAACTATAAGAAATAGATGTCTGTTGTTTTAGTTACAAGTCTATGGTATTTTGTTATAGCAGTCTGGGAAGACTAATACCATGTGAAAAATAATAAGCAACACCTCATTTAAAATGGTTGAGTGTCATCCTATGAACCAGGAGGTCATGATTCAATTCCTGGTCAGGGCACACACCCAGGTTGCAGACTCGATCCCCAGTGTGAAGCATGCAGGAGGCAGCTGATCAATGATTCTCTCTCATCATTGATGTTTCTATCTCTCTCTTCCTCTCCCTTCCTCTCTGAAATCAATAAAAAATATATTAAAAAAATAAAATAAAATGGAACTGAGAGGCTAGAAAAGATACCTGTCACACAAGTGTCACTCAACGCACACATTACTGACCCCAACAGGTATATGTACCTTGCATATCTGACAAGCAGTACTATTACTGTACTTCCTCAGCAGGAGGAAGAAAAGATTCCCCCTTGTCCAGTAATTGCTCAGCCAATGGGAGGCTGTCATAGCTCAGCCAAGGAAAAGTCACTATACTTCCAACGTTGTTTCTTCTGATGGACTCTTTATTTATAATAGCTACTTCTAAGGCCACAAAAGAATGTTCCTCTCCTTTGTTTCTGTGGACTTGCCCGTGGTTTGTCCTTATACCCTATGTCCGTAATTGTATTTTTTTCATGAATAAATGCATTTTGCTGAAGAAATATCTGCCTACATATTTGTTTAAAATCAACAACAGCATTTTGCAAGTTTTGGAATCTTCATTGACTTGCATTTAAAGTAAAACTTAATACTAGAAACTCGATACATATAAGTAACAGTAATAATAATGATGATGATAATGATGGAAGGAATTTAATGAACTACCTCGTCTCTCTTGCTAAAATTCCTGGAGAAAAGTAATAAAATTTTACTCTTTCTTCTAAATAAATATTGGCGCTGTAGACTGTGAACACGTGAATCATTCTTAGCTCTGCTGTCTCTAGGTAAGATGAATCAAATATCTTATACAGATATTTTAGAAATACTTTTTCCATATATTACAAAAGGAAAAAATGATCTATTTCTGCTACTGTTAAAAATAGATCCAGTTATAAAACTTCCATCAGGTTAGGTAACTTCTCTAGTCACTCAGCCAGTGAGCGACAAGGTCCCTCCCCCTAGCCCAAGGACAGTGCTAGCCTCAGGGCAGAAGCTAACTTTTGCCAATAATATTTTCTCCAAAACCTTTCATCTGTGCTCTGAATTCATTAAGGCCTGATTAGAACTAAAAAAGGAAAAATAAAGAAAAGAGTTGGGGGCTTTTTCAAAAGCCAGAAAAGGCTTCCTTTCTTTGCTTTTTCCTAACACATCTCTGCCCATGACACAATCTGCATGGGACTACTTAGTTTAACAGGGTGGGATGAGACTAAGCAATTAGAAGGGAGAAGGGAATCCTGGGGGAAAAATATTTCTGAATATGATTCTGCCAAATTAAGGGACATGTATATATATATATTCTTAATTTATTTTTTATTTTTCAATTATGGTTCACATTGAGTACCATTCTGCATTAGTTCCAGATGAACAGAAAAGTGGCCAGAAAATCACATACTCCACAGAGCAGTCCCCTCGCTGCTTCAAATACCCACCTGGCCCTCTACACAGTTATCACAATATTGTTGACTACATTCCCGATGCTATAATCTGCATCTCTGTGATGATCCTGTAACTATGAATGTGTACTGCTTAATCCAAACTAAAGGATATTTCAAGGATAATTTATCTCTCAGCATCCCTCTCATCTGTTTCTTTCCTTCTATACTTATGTACACTTCAGCTTCTGCTAAAGTAAGGAAGCCATCATCTCATCCTGTCTCCATTTTGAACTGTGATTCCTGAAACTCTTTTCCTTACTAAAACTTTAGGAGTCATAACGGATATGCATTGAGTGCTCACTAGGTGTCAGGTTCTATTCTCAGGGCTGGACGGGGTTGCTATTTAAACCTGATAACAATCCTAGGAGCGAGGATCTATTAATACGGTCCTTGTATAGATAAGGTAACTTGGGCAGAGGTGCTTAACTGACTTGTCCAGGTTCTCACACTGGGAAGTGTGTCAGACTTCAAAGTGCAAGCTCTTAACTACTGCCTTTCCATATGTTTGTGTGGTACTCCTCACCATCATTTCTCACCCTGTTAACCTTCATCCCTCCACCTTTAAAGTTCTGCACTTGACCATTTACAAAGTTCCCTTCAATATTGACCTGACATCTTCCAATTACATAAATAAAATGATAGTAAATAGATGGAATAAATGCTTTCAAAGTCGTTTATGAAATATAACTTCATGCAAAATTTCAAAATAGCCTGTTAAATAACTGCCAGATAAACTTGGAATATGCGTTAGTTGAAACACTATGTGCCATTAATAATGTTTACACTAAAATACTAATTGATATAAGCTGAAGGCAATAAAAATCACTACAAAGTAAAAATTCACAAAATCCTAGGGTAGACACATATTAGACCAAAATTGAGTCTCCTAATATATATCATTTACTGGTTTATAAAGAAATGGAATAGGCTATCAAAAATGCTTATAGGGTCAAATTTCAACATATCAAAATTAAACTTTATGTCTAAATAATAATTTGCTTCATTAAGTAAGCCCTAAGAACATAGCTGCAGGAAGACCCAATATTCCC
The DNA here is from genome assembly GCF_000327345.1 of Myotis davidii. Classification (NCBI taxonomy): domain Eukaryota; kingdom Metazoa; phylum Chordata; class Mammalia; order Chiroptera; family Vespertilionidae; genus Myotis; species Myotis davidii. The sequence goes on from NW_006283588.1 coordinate 1,285,504, forward strand.
TTAAAATTATCAAACTGGATTGTAGTTACATTTAAATGAGATAGTGGGTATGATTACTCATAAAACAAACATCCCACAACCAATAAAATATACATCACACACACACACACACACACACATGCACACACACACACACACACACACACACACATATATATAAAGCGTGATATAAATAATAGGGATTATTATATAAAACATTTTGAAGTGTATTATTGATATTCATGTTTATTGATATGCCTAACTCTGATTATATGGTTAATACATTTTTACAACCCAACATTTTATATATTCTTCTCAGCCTAATAGAACTAGCCATGGGTGAAGGTGTAGATTCACATCACCCTTAGCAAGACCTTTTTGAGCCCCAAACACACCAAGATACTACGACCACATTAGGTATTGTACAGAGGTAACACGTGTGATCCTGGCTCTCTGGTAGCTCACAAAATTGATTTTGGGGAAAGGAGATTTATTTGACCACCAATGGCAATGGCAGCTAGGAACAATAAACAACATCTCCCTCCTTATACGCCAGTGATGGTGAGCTAAGCAAGGGGTACATCATGACTAATAAAGAATAAGAAGTACACTTCATATATTACATGGAGGGCGGGAGGATCTGATTCCACAGAGAGGCATTCATAACGTTTACATAAAGCTAGAAGGGTCCATCATGAGAGGGAAGATGGTGAAGCTGGAGGGAGTGAGGAATTCTAAGGATGTAGGTTACAATCACAGCAGAATTAGACTTCCAAGCTTTGTTTTAATGTAGCTTAGAGTCATAGGTAAAATATCTGTTTATAGGAGTGGCTCCAATGAAAGTGAAATGAAGGGCTTAAAAACAAGCTTCTTCATATTCAGTACTTAATTGGAATTTCTCACTAACTATGTAGAACAGTAAGACAAACTCTAGAGGACACAGCTAACAGAGATGTGGGCAACATCAAATAGGAATGAATAGAGCTTTATAAACATAACTGTGGAGGACTTTGAATTTCAGGTGAACACAGATTCAGAGAATGTGTTCATACTTAATACATCAGAACTGATAAAAAGAAGTTGTAATGGAATGCACGTCTGGGATATTGAGAAACGCAGATATCAGAAGTAAGTGAATAAATAGGCAATGCAGGAACAAAGCAATCAGAGATCTGGTCAAAAGGCACCGTAGTCATTTCCATGGTCTCAGTTAAGCATTTCACTACCACCTTAGTAAAGAATTGCTGTGATTAAAATAGATGTAAGCTTAAATTATTCTACTTAGAGCTGTGCATTCTACTAAACAGCAAAATTTTAATCCTCTTTAGCAAATGACTTTTTAAAAATGAAATTGCAGGTTTCATGAATCTCTCTAGATGTGATGCAAGTCAGGTGACTGAGGTCTGATACTAAACAGAAAATCCCACTCAACACTCCAATCCTTGAACTGGATAAACTAGATAAAACGCTGTCTGGACAAACCGCAGGCTTTGGTTGTACCACATTTTTCTTCTACAAGTTGGAGGAAAAAAGCATGCATTAAGTTCATCAGTTTCTGTTATCACCAAAATGCTTGTTAGGTTTGAAGTACTATACTAATTATTCCTGAGCTTAGTAATGAGGCTAAGACAAGATAAGTTAATGAAGCCTTGGACATGACAATCACTCATTTAGGGATTTGTTCAAATTGCAATCTACAAACAGGATAGACACTGATCACAGATGAAAGCCAGGACGGTAGTTCAGACTGCCCTCGAAGGATGTAGCAAAATTTATTGGTTTTTATATAATAGGTGCAGGATCTGACCTGTTTAGAACTATCACACTTCTCTTTGAGAAACATGGAACTGATTTTCCATATTACTATGTTATCAAATGGACAACTTGGCAAGCTAATTAATTATTATTATTAATTATTATTGCCATTAAATTAATTGAATTATCATTTATACACAATAAAAGTCACCAAGTCCTGTCACCACCACCAAAACCATACTATACACTATCTTTCACCAACCAGTAAGTTCCCTTTTACTATCATTTCTTTCTCTCAATCCCTAGCTTGGGCAGCTATTGATCTTTCTGTCACTATAGTTTTACTTTTTCTAGAATTTTATGTAAGTAAAATCATACACTATTTTGCTTTTGGCTCTGACTTCTTTTATTCAGGATAATGTTTTGACATTCATCCAGATCAGTGATTTTCCACTGGTGTGCCGCAAGAGTTTTTAAAATAATGCAATACCTGACTATTTAGTCAGGGGCACTGACCCCTTTTCCCTTAGATTGTCACATACAAAAATGACAATAGCCAACATAACAGTGTCTGGTGTGAATGAATAAAAAATTTACATATTTTTGTCAGATTGGCAAAAATATATTTTTGGTGTGCCACAGAATTTTAATAATTAGCTTATGTGTGTCATGAGATGAAGAAGGTTAAAAGCGCTGACCCAGATTGTGCCTGGCCGTAGTTCATCCTGTCTATCGCTGAGTAGTTTCCCATTGTATGGATGTGCCGCAATTTGCTTATCTATTCACGAGCTGTTAGAGCTTTGGATTGTCTCCAGTTTTTGGTAGAGCTGGTACATTCATGTACAAGTCTTTGTGAGAGAATATGTTTTCTTTCTTTTAGATGAGTGCTTTGGAAGTCATATATTAAGTGCATATTGAATTATATTTTAAAAAGCTGCCAAACCATTCTTCAGTGTGGCTGAATTATTTTGCAAAGTACAGTTACTCTGTATCTTGAAAACACTTGATATAGTCAGATGTGTAAATTTTAGTCCTTCTCATGGGTATGTAGTGGTATGTAACTGTGATTTTAATTTTCATATTCCTAAAGATATTGAGAATCTTTTCATGTACTTATTTGACACTTATGTCCAGGCTTGGACAAAAGTTGGTTTGCAGTTGTGAGTATGTGAAACTCAGAGTTTATTCTTGTGTTGTTATTTATTACTAGAGGCCCGGTGCATGAACTCGTGCACCAGTGGGGTCAACTTGGCCTGGCCTGTGGGATTAGGCCAAAACTGGCTCTCTGGCATCCCTGATGGGCCCTCAATTGTGAGAGGACACAGGCCAGGCTGAGGGACCCCACGGATGCACGATCGGGGCCAGGAAGGGACACGGGAAGTTGACCAGCCAGGGAGGGACCACGGGAGGGCTCCAGGCCATGTCCAGCCCATCTCGTTCATTCCCGGTCGGCCAGACCCCAACAGCAAGCTAACCTATGGTAGGAGCGTCTGCCCCTTGGTGATCAGTACACGTCATAGTGACTGGTTGATAGGTTGACTGTCTGCCCCCTGGTGGTCAGTGCACGTTATAGCAAGCGGTTGAGAGGCCTTAGCACAGGATATTACACTTTGATTGGTTAAACAGCCGACCAGACGACGGCCATTAGCATATTAGGCTTTTATTATATAGGATTGTATTATTTTTCATACCAACAACTATACACCTACTTTTGCCCTGCCTTGCATATTCTTTGGTGGAGTGTCATTAAAATCTTTTGCCTATTTTTTACTTGGATTTTTAATTTTCTTAATATTGAGTTGTAAGATTTTTAATATATTCTGAGTATAAATCCTTTATTAATATATATTTTGAAAATATTTTCTCCCAACGTATGGCTTTCCTTTCATTTTTCTTAAGAGTGTCTTTTGATGAGGTAACTGTTTTTAATTTTGATGTCATTTTTTTCTTATTTGTTTTGGTATTTTTCTTTCTTGTCTAATAAATATTTATTTAAGGTCACAAAAATATTTTCCTATCTTTCCTTTTAAAAGTTTTACAACTTTAGCTCTTATATTTAGCTCTACAATTTATTTAAATCCAATTATTGTATATAGTGTAAGGTAAGGGCCAAGACCTTTTTTTGCATATAGATATAAAATTTCTAGTAACTAAGGATTGTTGAAAAGACAATCCTTTAACTACTGAATTGATTTTGTATTTTTGTTTACATTAAATCGACTGTGTATGTGTGGGTCTCTCTGATTTCTCTATTCTGTTCCATTGGTTGATAAATTTATATTTTCAACAATACCATGTTGTCTTTACTATTATAATTTTATAATGAGTCTTTTTAAAGCTTGTGTTGGCAATTCTAAGTCCTCTGAATTTTCATATACATTTTAGAAGCAGTTTATGAATTTCTTCCAAAGAAAGTCTGAAAATTTGATTGGGATTGAGTTGAATCTATAGATCAATTTGAGGAAAATATACCTCTTAACACTATTGATCTCCCAATTAATAAACTTGTGATATCTTTATAGATTTATTTAGGTCTTTAAAAATATTCAGCAATGTTTTACAGTTTTTAGTTTTTAAGTCTTACATTTTCTGGTTTAATTTACTATAAATATTTTATGTTTTAATGTTCTTTTTAGTTTCAAGTATTTGTTGCAAATATAAAAAAAAACAGTTGATTTTTGTATGATGGATGTTGTAATTTGAAAAATGATTAAATCACCTATTAGTTCTAATAGCTTTTTAAATGGATTTCATAGAATTTTCTACCAAGAAGATTATATAATCTAATAATAAAGACAGTTTTATTCAATATGTATATTTAGCAAATGTTTCTGCACTTATTATAATTACACAAATTATGAAATTTATGTAATTTTTCATTTTTCTGTTAATATAATAAATTATATGAATTTATTTACCCACCAGCCTTGCATGTGGATAAACTCTACATGGCAACAGTGTTATAAATTAAAGGGGAAGAGACTCATGTTGCTTGTTCTAATAATAGTACCGTCTATATGATTGGTGTTTAGTGACCATTTATTTTTAAGTATAGTCAATTAAAAATGAATGAAAACAGGAAAGCAATTTTTTAAAGTTTAGATTTAGAGAAAATTTAACTATAGTCTTTCCTAAAGTAGTAGTTTGTATAATTGTGATTGTTTTGCAAATTTTCCTAACTTCAGAAAAAGATCATTTAGACCAGCAACAAATGCAGTTGTCAACAGATAAATTTAGAGCGACAAAAACAAACATTTTATTTATTAACTATTTTACATCATCTGCAACCCATGTATAATAGATACATACATTGTATATATTCACATAAATTAATCAATTTCAGTCTCCTCTATCATTGTCTCTCTATTTTTCTCTTTCACACACAGGAATATACACTCACATTTGTGCAAATATGAACTACCTGAATACATTGGACTCTCAAGTGACAAATGAAACAATTTAAAAACTAGACGTCAAACTAAGGTCTTGGAGCAGCCAAATGGAACAATTTTTATCAGTGATTTTCATGTATTTTCTAATTATCTTAATATTCGAATTTAAAAGTATCTATCTCTCTACTGTATAGATAGATAGATAGATAGATAGATAGATATAGTCATATATATGTAATACACACATAGGAATTATATATAGTACAATTGTTTGGAGCAAATTTGATTATGTGGCTAATCTCTACATAGTAGATTAAATACAGTATTCAGCATGAGAAAATGAAATTTAGTAATAGGTGCAGAGATGGGAGGATCTGAGAGCAGACTGTGTGAAGGAGGAGATTACAAAAAGCAGACAAAATAACTAAAGTGTAGCAGCTGGGACCGCTCAGTGATTGCACAGATTCATGCCCTGAGAATAATCACAAAGTTTAAGCGCAGTCTAATAGCCTATGTTCACGATGATGAAATGGAGTCATTAGGAATAAGTTAAGTCTGATCAGTGTATTCTGTTTAACAAGGCATAAAAGTGTACAATGCATTTTAAAAATCTGTCCATTAAAATAAAGATATTTTGGCACCTTTTGTGGTAAGCTTTATTTCTTTTGGGGAATTCACTTGGACAATGCGCTTCAACA
>NW_006283588.1:1291660-1304661 GCF_000327345.1 Myotis davidii
TCAATGTTTTCTTGTTTCCTCAACCTTTCTAGTTATGTTTTTTCAAATCAGGAGATTTCAGAAATTCTCTCCAAGTTATCAGCATCATTTTCACTCTTGAGAGGGGACTAGCTTAAACTCCTTCTCTCCCTTCCCTTCAGTAGGTGAAAGCCAATTTAAAATCCCAAAGAGTGTCTTAGCCAAAGAAAACATAAGCAGTAGTATGAATTTCTGCTTCCATGGTCACATAAAAACTGGTAATTCTTGCCCAGTTGGTGTGGCTCAGTGGTTGAGCATCCACCCCGCTGTGTCCTGCACGCCCCCTACTGGGGATTGAGCCTGCAACCGTATGTGCCCTTGACCAGAATCAAACCCAGGACCCTTCAGTCCCCAGGCCGACTCTCTGTCCACCGAGCCAAATCAGCTAGGGCAAATTATATCGTATTTAAATTAAAAAAGACTGTGTATTTGCCTGATTCTTTTGTTTGTCTATGAGGTTAAAAGCAACTTTAGAATTATTATTCTATTATGAATAGTAATTAAGCAATTTGGAATCCAATGTGTCTATACTTTATGGTGAATAAAATGCTACAGACTCTATGAAACATATTAAAAATTAGTCATTTTAGGAACTTTAAGTTGATTAATTCTTTAAAGGCACATTAGGATACCAGCCAAGCAAAATAGTACACTTATAGTCATTAAATGTATGCATTGGCTTCCAAAGTATGTTGAAGAAAATAGGAGAGGGGATTAAGAAAACATTTTTTATGGTATCTTGGAAATCTTGTCTATTATAAAGTCAAAAATAGTTTTGGAAAACTTGTAAAGAATATGCTATTTATAGGATCCATGGTCAGCTTGTCAGATGTAATGGTTTTCTCATATTGGTCATTAATCTTTGTTTCAGCAATAATCGCAGACCACCATAAATTCTACATACCCATGGAATTTCGTGGTCTGAAATTATTCTCCTATTAATGCCCAAGCATTAAAAATAGACCAAGAATTCAAGAATTTGTTTTCTTTTAATCAGTTGCAATGTAAAATGTTTATAAATCTCAATCTTACAAAACTATTTTAATATGATGAAATATTTGGAACGCTTTAAAAAGCCATAGCAAAAATTTCACCCTTTAAACTAAAATCAACTGAGGCACTTTTTAAAAAACCATATTTAGCTGTAAAGTTTTACAAGATCATGTTTGAGGTGCAACTTGAAATCACCTTCCAGATGTCTCATTTACAGAATATGGCTGGTTCATCCATGAATCACCAACATGTCATTCTGCATCTGCATTGAAGTTTCGTGCAAACTAAGGAAATACCAGAGCCCTCTGTTCTCCTGGGTCTTTTACTGTAGGAGCCACTAAGTCCATACTGCCTTTTGATAATGAAAGGCAACATTAAGATAGGTCATGCTTCCAGTGGGGTCAACATCTTAGTAATTGGCCCTAATCACTCTGGAATATTATATCCCAGGTTTAGGCTTCTTTCCATCTTCCCTATTTTATTCATCAATCATGCTTTCTGTCATAACTTGGCAAGATTCTCTAGAATGCTGCATATTGTTAAAACAATCCTACATTTCCTGAAGTAGACACTCTATGTATCCCAGAGTAAAGAAGTCTGGAGAAGTTCTTTCTTCTTGAGTTAAGTTATATATAAAAACATCATTTTAGCTTAACAAAAAGCATACATTAAATACCTGTGACATACAATTCCTTAAAATCTTGTGATGAACCAACTACTTTTATTGCATATGATTATTTCAACTAAATGATGAGGGAATTTTCACAGTATCTGTCAGAAAGCTGATGATATAATGAAGGCATTGCTTGCATCAAAAACTTGAATTGTGGAATAATAGTATTATCAATTCAGGACTTATGATAAACAACTGAAAATATTTTTTTAACCTTCTAAATAGCTTTTATTAATTAAATATTGGTATTTCTGTGGCTTTACAAATAAAAGTTAAGGCCCTCAGCATTATATGAAATGATTTTCATACAGACTTGGGTAAGAGGAGCTCTCTTGCTTAGGTGGACACTTCTATCACAAGCCACATTTACTAAATTTATTAAAGAAAGAAAATGGGCACCTCTGCCAGTGACATAGCACAACCTGTAATCACTCTCTGACTGATACTCTCCAGACCACAAGGAAATCCTTCTCTCCATCTTGTTCTCTGTCTACAAGAAAGGTGGTTATATCCTATTGCTCTGAACATGATAAAGGGTTAAGGGTTTGCCTCTGCTGGGAGTAGAAACAGACACAGATTATGCATTAAAAAGGCTTATTTGTTGAGGTTGGAAAATACTAGTATAACGGACTTTATCTGTTAGCTTGACTCAGAACTTTTCCATGTTTAGCTTCTATCTGTACTCTTACCTTAATCCCCACCTTCATGTATCTAACTTCTCTTCTCTTGCTAATTTCTTCTCCTAGCACCTGCCTCTATAGACACTTCATCATTTTGAAATACTTGCCATTTTTCTAAAACACTCTTATCTTTCACTGGTAGTTTTGTTTCTTGGAATCTCCCTTCCTTTTTAGTCTTCTGGATGAAATTTGTTCATTTTCAAGATCGTATTCATGTTAACACCTCTTAACATTTTCTCAAGCATCCCAAACATCAACATAAATTAATCTAAAATAACACCTACAAAATGCTAATATTAAGTGCTAACATTAGGTCTTAAACTATTTTTTTAAATATATTTTTTATTGATTTTTTACAGAGAGGAGGGGAGAGGGATAGAGAGTTAGAAACATCGATCAGCTGCCTCCTGCACATCGTCACTGGGGATACTCCCACAACCAAGGTACATGCCCTTGACCAGAATCGAACCTGGGACCCTTCAGTCTGTAGGCTGTCGCTCTATCCACTGAGCCAAATCAGTCAGGGCAGGTCCTAAACTATTAAGTGTTTACATATATGCATTCATAGTGCTTATCACATTTGTTGTTGCTTTTGTTATTAGTTATTCATGTTAAAGTTAACAATCCTCTCCTTACCCTCACTTCACCCCTTACCACACTAGATTAGCTAAGTGTATGATATGTTTCCATATTCTTCTGTACTCAAATATACTGGCCATTTTTAACATTTACACATTTACCTTATATTTGTCTTTCTGTGTATATTTCATCCATTTTTGTAAGCCAAGCATCCAATATTAAACTGAACTAACAAATTCGTACCAGAGGGAAAATAAAAGGTGAGATGTGGGGTCTGCAATATAGAAGTAGGTATGAAGACGATGGATAACATAAAGGAATTTTTAAAAGAAATTTAAAAAATTATAAGAAATATAAAATAAATATTTGGAAAAGTAAAAGAAGGGACTTTCAGGCATTTACTTGGATACCCCCAAGGGGTTATTTTTGTGAAATCGTTGCGAATTGCTTAATTAACATGTTTACTCCTCCCCTCCCCCACCCTTTTACTCCAGTTCCATTAGAAATATTGAACTGCCTTACAGCGACTGCCAACGTATATATATATATTTTAAAGTTAATGTGTCTTATTTATGTCTTCAAGAAAAAAACGTTTGGTTGAACATGAGTTAATTCTTTTTATTGTCCTAACCTGGCATATAATAGGTGCTTAATGAATAGTGTCAAATATTTGCCTTAAGAACAATAATATAATTGTTAAAATATGCATACATATTATCACTTCTGAAAAAAGAAGTTTGATATAAAAACTGTAATGGGAGTTTAAGACACTCTGTCTTTACTGATCAGCTTTCATATGCATTTAGCAATATTACAGTTTTAGTTGAGATTGTATCTTAAGAAACTCCCCATCAAGGCATAGAAATGTGAAATATTTCTATGACAACATATTGATAAACAACAAGAAAGCCAGTAACCAGCACAATCTAGTTTCTTTGATTTGGTATTATTGATTAATTTTTAGTTGAGTCATCTTAAGTACTTTATGTTTTTTGACAAGAACATTTATTTAAAAAATGTCTTTTTGGGTTCCAGAAAAAAGTTGCAAGGTATTGAATGAAAGGATAATTATAATTATTAAATTTCAGTGAAATAATTCTTCTCTTTTTATACTTTATCACCATAATTTATAAAATATAAAAATTTTATATTATTTTTCAATATTTTCCCTTCCATTAAATTTAGTTATAGTAGACCAGCTATATTAAAAGTCAAGAAATGAGTCTCCACCTATAAAAAAGATTTATTTTTGTACTCTAGGGCTGGCAAAAATTAGTAGTAGAAACATGGGAAGAAAAAAAACATATTTTCTTTTTATTGTTCTATGACTATTTTTAGTGTTGACCCTATTACATGCGTTCCCCTTCCCTTCCCCCTTTGACTTCTTCCCCAGACCCTGCCCCCACCCCTCCTAGGCCTTCATCACATTATTGTCTATGTCCCTGGGCTATGCATATATATATGCATATATATTCGTTGGTTGATCTCTTCCTGTTCTCCCCACCCTCCTCCAGAAATTACTTTAATTTAGGCCTTCTTAAGTTAGTTATGTTCAATAACCATTCTTATGAGTAATAGGACAAAACACTGAAGGGCAAGAAAAATAATTGTATTACAAGGATCTCAATAGCTTTAAATTTTTTTTTTCTTTAGGAACTCATTATCCTGAAGAACATTACAAACTATATTAGAAGACACTTCCATCTGAGTTGAAAATTGTTGCAAAAACTCTATAAAACACTAAATGAGGTAAGCAAATTTAACTGCTTTGACCCTACAATTACATTTCCATTCTCTGTGCTTCCTCGTTTCTATAAGATATCCCAATGAAATTACACCACAGAAACTTTACTGAGTAGCTAACACACATAACATAATTCACTAGTCTAAGAAAAGATAATACATTAAACAGCAGAGGAATTAAATGTTTAAGCCATGTTAAAGGATGTGGTAGAAAACACATCTGGAAAAGAACAGGTTGATTGAAATAGGCCTTTGTGGTTTCAGGAATGGAAGGTCATATTAAATTAATCTCCAAAAGAACTCTGAGAATACTACTGCCAAAGTAGACAAAGAAAATTCAGGGATGTAATACATTTGGGTTTTCAAGGATCACTTGAAAATGCCGGAGCTTACAGAGTCAGTCTAACGATGTGTTATCTTTTATTTTTATCCTTCCCATTGTTTTCAAAAAAAGATCTCTGGGTTGTTTCAGAAATACATGTGAATAGGCAGGCCCATTTATATTCATTTAGAAAATATTTATGGTGCCTACTATGTGCCAGGCAGGTGCTGAGATTGGAGATAAGTGATACATATCTTCACCCTTGAGACGCCAGAACGTGGTCTGAGAATCAGGCACTTATCCTGCCCGTTCAGTAGAGAGAGACCAACCCAGTCTGAGGTTCAGCATGACCTGCTTGAGATGATTAAAGTCAATTTAAATTTTAAAATTAAAGATGAGGATAATCCTCTTTCCCATCCAATGATGACAAAATATATATGGAGGCATATATGATTTTCTTCTTTTTGCAGAAGCACTTTGTAGAAATAGAAAAGAAGTGAAATAGAATCTTACAATCTTACAGCAAAGCATCATGATATACATTATTTTAGTTATTTCTAAAGGTGTTTCATCTATCTTAACATCAGCTTAAGCCCTATTGAAGAGATAAATCATTTAATCAGATTGGTGACTGCAATTATGACTTGGATCTGGCTACATGTTTCTTGTTTAATCATGAAGTTGTAGAGCTAGAAAGAATCACAGATAACTTCTGTCCAGAGAATCTTGAAGTGCATTCTATAACACCCCCCCCCAAAATTTTTTTATAGTCAAATTTTTTTTTATAGTCATAGAAATCAATGGGCAAAATGAAGTTCAATACATTTTTCTCTTGCAAGAATTCTGCATGAATCTATTCTACCAATGTGTACTGTATTTTCCATAAAAAGACAGACAGTTTATAGCATTTTCCAAACTTGTGTGCTCACATATACACATTTCCAAGAAAAATTTATGGGGAATATTAATTTGAAAACTCATTGGACCATATGGCCTTAGACCAACTCCCCTACTTTGTAAGGATAGAATAAAGATTTAGTGGGTTAAGTGATTTGTATAATCAAAAGGCACGTAGAGTGAGCCAAGACAAAGAGCTTAACTTTTAGATTTTTAATCTAAATCTCATTCTTCTAAACTATTGTCTGCAATTTGCATACCCATACCTCTACATATTTCCCAGACATACAGGGGTGGACACAGAAGGTTTACAATTGTGAGTATACATAGCAGAGTTTATTCTTAAATTATTATTAATTAATTATTGTATTAGTTATTATTATTACTATTATTAATCTACTTTTGCCCACCCTGTATCTAGGCACAGAAATTTTAATGGAATCTAGTTCCATATCTGTTTCTTAAAATTGATTTGCCTAAGATGAAGTCTGTGGTTTGATCATGGGGTAGAGTTGCTCTTTGCTTTACTACATTCCCTTCCATGGTAGCTCTTCTTTTATTTGGTTCATTGGAGGAAATGACTTACTTTTATAGAAAAGCAGTATGTTTTAAAGGAATCAGTTATATACAGAATTAGTAATAGGAATATCAAACTAAAGCCTTGTTACTTGAATTTACACAATGTTGGTCTATTAATGTAATAATCATCAATACCCACAGAACACTGAGACATTTAAATTTTGATAGTATCAGCCAATAATGTTTGATTGATAATTAACTATCAATGAAGTAACCTTTATAACTCATATTAAAAATTAAACAGCTATCAGCTTTCCTGTATGAATGTACCACCTTTCTACATATTATTTTTGATGAACTATGTGTGCACATTTGGAGAGGAATAGTATGTAATGAAACTGTGTAGGCATGAACAGGTCATTTTAGTTTTATTATTTGTAGGATATGTTCTTAAATAATAGAGGACCCGATTTACGGTTTAATTTTTGTTTCATATGTATGGTAAATACAAGGATTTCCATTATATTTTTTCTCTGAACTTTCTGAATGTTTAAAGTATTTTGTAATGTTTTTAAAAAGCAGTTTACTAAAAAGAAACTAGTTCTGGGTGCCTGGAACATGATAAGGGAAGGGACATGGCAAAGGGAGAAAGGAGAAAGGTAGCATGTAAGTGTGGCTCTTTTCTAAAAAGACATTTGGGACATGTGTTTCTCAAACCTCAGTATGCATAAGAATCACCCAAAGATTTATTTTTAAAAATACATTTTTATTGATTTTAAGGAGGAAGGGAGAGGAGGTAGAAAGAGATAGAAACTTCAATGATGAGAACCATAGATCTGCTGCCTCCTGCATACCCCCTACTGGGGATGGAGCCTGCAACCTGGACATGTGCTCTGACCAGGAATTGAACCTTGACCTCCTGGTTCAGAGGTTGACACTCAGCCACTGGATGAGTGTCCCTGGGCTGGATGAGATTTGTTTTAATATGCAAATTCCAATGCAGGCGGTCTGAGAGGTTTGTGCACTTCCCTTATAAGACTCTCCCAGGCGACGCCCATTGTCCTGGAGCTAGAGCGCTGCTGACTAAGTCCTAGGGTGCAGGGTCTCAGGCTTGACTGCACACGGGAATGCCCGGAGACTTACAGAAAGTGCTGATGCCTGGGTCCAAAGAGTTCGGTAATTGGCATTGGGTGTGGTTTGAAAGTGCAGCAGAATTTGAGATCCACTGTAGGAGACCCAGGCCAGGTGTCTTCCCAGTTCATTTCCTTGTCTGCGGACCCCCCTGAGATGTCTGCTTCCTGAAGTTTCCTTCTGAGGGGTTTTGGGGAAGAGGTCGCTGACCTGTCCCCGTGGATGCTACTACTCAGGCCAGGCCACGTGCGAGGCATCAGAACCCAAAACGCAAACATGGGCTGGATGCCTGCCAGGCGTGCTCTTTCCTGAGTGGGCCTGGGTGCTCAATTACTTCAGGAGCTTGACTCACCATTATATGCGCTGCAGACGCAGGAAAAACATATGCCTACTCCTGAGGAGGAAGCTATCAGAGATGCTGCTGACTTGCCAGAACTGCTGCCAGACTAGAAAATCAGTTATTTAATCATTGAATTCATTGATTATTTTCAAAATCTATCCAAGGTCTGATATGTGTAAGAGACGTAATCTAACGGTGGAGAAAACAGACTTGTCCCAGCCCTGGTCAGGCTTACAGTTATGACAGACAATAAACAACTTATTACACAGCTGTGAATTTATGATGTGGTAGTTGTTCTATGCATGTTCTGGGGACTGAAAGCATGAGGAGGAGGGGCCTGAGGGAAACGCTTGTCTGAAAGAGTGATAGATGAGCTGAGACTGAAGGATGAGTAGTAATCAGCTGGGAGAACTGGGTAGGAGGCAGGGGAAAGCTGCTGTTGAATACTCACTGTTACTGCATTTCTCGGGGGAATTTTCAGCTGCTTAAACAATTTCCTTTCTCCTTCTTCCCCAAGTGTTTTTACACAAAACCTTTTAGTAACTGTATTCGTCATTATTTCCCTGTTTTCTTTTCCTCTCGATCTGAAAAAGCCAGTCCACGTCAGCGAATGGTTTCAGACAAGGTAACCTGATGAGCCACAGTGACACACATGGAGCAGGGGAGGGAGGGACACAGTCTGCGCTGCGCTTCAATCTGGTTGCAGGGTGTGGATCATTATTCAGAGAGGAGTTGGAGGGAAAGACGGAAGAAAGGAAGGAAAGGCTGTGGGAAGAGCCTAGAGGTGTGAGGCTAACTTGAATGCAGGTGCAGTAGATCCAGTGAAAAATCATGGTGTCCTAACACGGGCTTTGGGAAGGGACTGCAGAGAAGTAGCCGTTGGGAGAGGTGTCACCTGGGTTTGTGATAGATTGGAGGTATGTGGTGGGAGAGGTAGGGCCTATGACTGACTATCGGGACTCAGAGTCCTTGGCTCATTTGTAGGTTTCTGCTCTGTGTCTCATGAGTTTTTAACCTCATCACCGAATTTATTGACCATACTCTAATTACCCAATTTCTGTTATTGTTGGCTTGCTTTTAATATATGATAATTCTAGACTTTCGATGGCAAGTCTTAAAATTCTTAGTGGCAGTAGGAAAAAGTATAGAAAACTAAATTTAGTGGCAGTAGGGAAAAGGATAGAAAACTAAATTTCTTATTTAAAAAATTATAAGAAGTGAAATTCTGTATAAGTGCCAATATGTGGTTGGGCATTCCTTTTGCACCGTGTGCCCAAGCACAGGATGTTTCTGGATCACTGGGTCATTGCAGAACTGATTGGGGGTACAGCAGGGCCGGCATGCCAAATAGATGGGAAAAATAGTACCTATCCTGAGAAGCATCTCATCAAGATGAGAATTTGGAATTCAGCCATAAATTGCCAAAACTATTGACAAGATTGCATGACAATCTCATATGAAATTTGCCTTTACTTTGGTTAATCATTTTCTTCAGATATTCTTGTCAAGTATAAAACAGACATTTGCCTAGATATCTTTTTCGGTGAGATAGTGAAATACTTTAGAAATTAAGATCTACAGACAGCCTTTAAAAGATGGGCAGAAATCATATTTGTAGTTTTCAATTCCCACTCCAAACAATTTCCACTACAAAACTAAAATTTTGCTCTTAAACACAATAAACACTATAAGTATTGGGTGAGAAACGGGTGAGGGACGGAAATACATCTCAGAATGATTTGTTAGAATTCAGTAGTTTTTTAAAGGAATACTCTAAAAATATCTTAGTATGTAGTTGGTAGGGAGAAGTGATTTAGCAACTACTGGAAACACTACAGTTCTGACAAAATGCATTAATGTTAATATTATTCTGATTATACTAATAATATGGTGTTATAATGCCATTACATGTTTTCTAAGATGAAATAAAAATCTGAAGCTAATTCAGGTTATAGCTTTATTCACAAAATCTATTGTCCTTAGCCAAAGATTAGAAAATTTGATAAAAAAGATTTTAAATCTAAAAATATAAAGAAAAAAGAGGAAAACAAAATAAACTCGATGTAGGGACATTCATGTGTACTTGAAGAGTTTAACAAATTTGGTGCATACATTTTAGCAAAGGAAAGGACAGAATTTGATCTCTGCTAGTTAGAACAAAGGCTGGCATTGTGAGATTTACTTTTCTGGCATTTATATTCTGTTGACTAGAAAAGTTTGATACTCTCACTAAAATCGGAAGATCAGAAAATCAGAAAAAAATATTAAGATCATAGAAATGTAGAGATACTAGGGACCACGGAGTTATGTGTTTTAATTACTTCATTTTTTTCATTTGAGGAAGTAACTTGTATATCTGTAGTTATTTATTGTTCAAAGTATTTTTACATATTAACTTTACTAGTGCTTTGGACAATCATATCGGGAAGTTAAGATACAAATACAAAACTTAAGAGTCAGAAAAGAAAAAGTGTTTATTAAAAATTAGGTGACTCGCCCAGCCAGCATGACTCAGTGGTTGAGCAATGACCTATGAATCATGAGATAAAGGTTGGACTCCAGGTCAGGGCACATGCCCAGGTTGTGGGCTTGATCCCCAGTGTGGGACATGGAGAGGCAGCCAATCAATGATTCTCTCTCATTATTGATGTTTCTATCTCTCCCTCTCCCTTCCTCTCTGAAATTAAAAAAAAAAAAAACACATACACACAACTATATTAAAAAAGAAATCAGGTAACTCATAATAAAGGAGCCAGTATTTGAAGGATCTTAGTCTTCAGATTTCCTACTAAATCTACTCCAAAGTTATAATGATGATGGTGACTACAACACCTACCCCATACCAGGTAATAAATCTTAGTCTGTGTTATCTCACTTAATACTTAACACCACCCCAAGAGATGGGTGTTGCTGTCATTTTTACATTATAAGAAACAAGAATGTAGGATTTGACACAACTTAAGTCTGGGGAGGGAGTTCATAATATTTTCTTTTTGAAATTTATAGGCTCTGAGGAACATTTTCACTTTTCTTGTTTGTGTTTAGGTTAACTGAAACACATGTTTATAGAAAGCTTTGGCCATCTCTCTTGATTATTTTTTAGGCCCACCTTATCAAAGCTGGCATCGGGACATGCCTATTTAATAGTAGTTGAAGGAAGGAAGATTTCTCATCAGATAACACAGTATGAGAATAATGTGTTAAAATATAACAAGTAGACCTCTTTTAATACTTCTCAGTTACATTTAGAATTAGGCAACTAATATCAATTCATTTAATACCATTCTCTTCATTCTGGATGAATTTTGTTCTTATTTTTGTTCTTATAATATTAATTATTATCACTATACTCAACATAGAGGAGGGATGTACAGGAGACTCAGTGGCTTTTACCTCCAGCTTTTTATCTCCAAGTGGTTCTAAATGATAATATCTTGGCCTTGAGGATCCTATAATAAAAGGGGGAGAGACAAAAACAAAACAAAACAAACAAGCAAAAACAACTTTACAGACAGCAGCATTTAGTTTAATGCCAGCCATGCTTATTAGTAACGGGCCTATCAAGTTTGATGCATGAGAGTTAGCCACAGAAACAGCCACCGCGAGCCAGAACAAAGGCTGATATTGTGAGATTTCCATGGCATAATATACAGGCTTCAAATAAGAGTTCTGGTCAGTGCGACATAAAGGAAGTGCTTCATTAGCTATCATAGTGCATACCTCCCAGGCTCGTACCACGGGGCAGCATGCAGCAAGCGCATGGGCGCAAAGAATGAGCTATTCACTCAGGTTTCATAATCTTGCTCTGTTTCAGCCTCCTGGGTTGACAGCTTTCAAGTTAAGCGTGGAAGGCTCCGGAAAAACAGGCTTACATTCTTCGGTGATAGAGTTTGTTTTTGGAAAATGCCTATCTAAAATAAGGAGATAAAATAAGTTGAGCCAGTAAGCTCCATTTATTCCATTAGATGTCTCTTCAGAGAATAGTGATTCTTTTATGATTACACTGAACACTTCAGTAACCCAGTTTTACAGCAAGATTGGTCTCAAATGAGATTGTGTGCGATTTCTATGTCATTCAACCCTATGCAATCATATGAATATTCATTTTACAGTGAAAGCTTACTTTGTAAGTAGAAAAATTAAAGTAAAATGTTTTGCAAAGATATTGAGGAGAAGAAAAATAGCTCTATGCAGTAGTTTTCAAGAAAACCACTGTGGATTCTGGTCTTTCCTCTGTTATCCAGAGCCACTTCTGCCCCTCAAGGAGAACACAAAACTCTAGAACATGAATTCAGATTAATGGCAACTTTTCTGAATTCATGTAATACTTCCTCTGTGCTTTGAAAAGAAATACGTTATATTTAGGTTCTGATTTATATTAATTTCCTAAATGCCAAGGTCAGTCTTAAATAACATTGCCAACAGTCTTAGGGCCCTCGCTGCATACAATTGCATAAAGATGCTAAGAATGATTGGCTCTGAATTAGAACTACAATGAAGGGAATGTAAATAAAGTGGCTATCTATTGGGTCAATGCTAGAAAACCTATATGTTATGTTATGATAGAATTTCAAGACAAAATAGCAAAAGAGATCATACAATTCAAATTCATAGGTAACATTATTTGTTGTGAATAATATCACCATTGATGCCCTTAGCTATATTGGAGATATTGTTTTTAACATGGCTGAATAATTTATGACCTACACTTGTTTGGAATTTTACCAGACATTCGGATGGAGCAGTTGGAAATCATTGCTTAAAGCCCCAAAACATTAAAAATCCTGAACTACACCAAAATTTTTTTTTTAAAGACTTGTTCAAAATTTAAATTCTAAATTTTACTCATCTACACTAATAAAAGAGAAAAATGGTAATTGGCGTACGACGCTACCTTTTCATTGGCTAATCAGGGCTATATGCAAATTAACTGCCAACTAAGATTGGCAGTTAACTGCCAGCAAGATGGCGGTTAATTTGAATATATAGGCACAATGCAGGGAGGCAAAAGGGAAAGCAGGAAGAAGCTCCCTGCCACAGACAGTGATCGGAAACCCAGGGGGGAGCTAAGAGCTGGGGGGCAGGGCAAAGGCAGTCCTGGGGCCG
>NW_006283588.1:1305068-1314591 GCF_000327345.1 Myotis davidii
GTCAGGCTTGGGTGGGGCGGGGGGGTGGAATAAGCGATCAGAGGGAGATGGGGGTCCCCTGCCCAGGCATGATTCCTGGGCCAGAGGCATCAGGCCTGGGCCAGGGTCAGAGCCAGCAATCGGAGGGGTCTGGGGGTCCCCTGCTCAGGCCTGATGCCTGGGCCAGAGGCATCAGGCCTGGGCTGGGGACAGAACCAGTGATGGGGGGAAATGAGGGTCCCCTGCCCAGGCCTGACACCTCTGTCCCCTGGGCAAGGGACCGATCCTGCGATTGGAAGGTGATGGGGGTCAACGCCTGAGGGCTCCCAGTATGTGAGAGGGGGCAGGCTGGGCTGAGGGACACTCCCCCCGCCCCCACCCAGTGCACGAATTTCGTGCACCGGGCCCCTAGTTTCCTAATAAGAACTATCATTTCTTAAAACACTAGATCTGAGGAATCACTCCATAGGCTGGCCAGTCAAGTTCGTGATAGTGTCAGAGAATAAATATATTGCACTCTCAAGGCCCCTGTAGGCCTTCATCTAAAACAAAGGTACTTCTTCATTAACATACAGGTAAAGTCAACCTTACTTACTAGAATGTAGCTCTAGGTATTTCTATAAAGGAGTTTGTTCTTCTTAAGTCCCTGAATTCAACGACTCTATGTTTGTTTCTCAGCAAACCATAAGCAGCTTTTTACTAAAAGTTTATCCCAGCAGCAGACTAATTAGCCTTTAATGTTTTTTAGGATAACCACATGCTATGGTCTAAATTGTATCCCCTCCCCAAATTCTTAGTTGATGTCCTAAGCCCCAGTAACTCAAAATATAGTGACTATCTTTGGAGATAGAGTCTTTACAGAGGTAATCCAGTTAAAATGAGGTTATTTTAATATGATTGGGCACCGATATGGCTGGTATCCTTATACACAGGTGAAATTTGGACACAGAGACATGCATACAGGGAGAGGCTGTGTGAGCATGAAGATGGCCATCGACAAGCCAAGGAGAGAGGCTGGGAGCATATTCGTTCCTCACAGTCCTCAGGTGGAACCAACAGTCCCAATTCCTTGATTTCAGACTTGTTGCTTTCAGATCTGTGAGATAACTGTTATTTAAGCCACTTAGTTTGTGGCACATTATTATAGCAACCAGAGCAAATTAATACATCATGCAAGAAATAAAGAAAGTTCCATATCTCTGGTAACTTCTTTCTTTTTTTTTGGTATGTTTTTACTGATTTCAGAGAAAAATGGAGAGAGATAGAAACATCAATGATGAGAGAGAATCATTGATTGGCTGCCTCCTGCACAATCCCTAATGGGGACTGAGCCTGCAACCCAGGCATGTGCCCTGACAGGGAATCGAACCCTGACCTCCTGGTTCATAGGCTGACATTCAACCACTGAGCCACACTGGCTAGGCTGGCAATTCCTTTTTAAAAATGATAACTGAGATTATGCTCATTTTTCTTAATTCTAAGAAATTTGTTGATCAAAATTATGACATTTGGAATGCCTAGGCTCAATCTGTGTTGCCAGTTTTTTGTTAAGTTTATTTGCCTATAATTATTTAGAAAAAAATTTAGATAAATATTACATATTGAAAAATTACTTAAAAATAAAAAGTACTACATTTGCAGGATTTAATTTTATTTAAACTAAGTTTTTTTAAAACAAAAATTTAGAAAAAGTGAATAATGCACTGTCAATATTGAAAGAATATAGATGGAAAATTCATTTAAAATCTGTAATTGGAGAGTTTGTTAATTTATGGACTTTTCCCCAACATTTTACCTATAATATTTATCTTTCTACCAGAGTTTTGCTGTAATAGTTTTTTATAGGACAAATTTGTGCATAGGACAATAATCATGCAGCTCATTTTGAGTTTTTTATTTCACTAAGTTTAAAAATCTTTCTAAACTAGAACTTTCATATATGTTTTACAAATCCAAGACAAAGATGAAGTTACTCTAAGCAATAAAATTTTGTGAAACTAGCAGGTCATAAAACAAAAATACTGCAAACTGTAGCATTCCAGTATACAAATAATTGTAAGTTTAAAGATACAGTAGAAGAAACAACTTTGTTCACAATCACTAAAATAAAATTGTACAAAATAAAATAAAATTCATAGACTAAAAAAAATAAAACAAAACCTAAATGAGGAAAACTACCTAAAACATGACAGAGTATACTTGAATAGTTGGAAAAACATACCATATATTTCTGAATAGGAGGACCGGATTTAAAAAAAAATTCTCAATGTTTATAAATTTAGTGCATTTCAATAAAGTACTATTATGTTCTTTTCTTTTATCCTTTAGCAAGACAAGTTGGTTATAAAGTTCATTTGGAAAAATAAATAAGAACGTCAAGCAATTCTTGAAAATGAAAGAGAGTGGTCTGGCCCTATGAGATGATAAAACATATTATAGAGAATGTTTAAACAGTGCAGTATTGGTATGTGAATAGAAAGACAGACCAATATACCAGAGTTGAAATAACAGGGGGAACAAAACCTCTAAGTGTATACGGGAATTTATGATAAAGGCAGCATTTAAAGACAGTGGGGTAACAAAAAATATTTTGAATGCAAGTATTATTGAGATCACTAGAAAGCCATATAGAAAAATATAAAATCAGACTCCTTTTTATACCATAGGAGAGAAGAAACTATAAAAAGATCAGAGTTTCAAAGCAAGGGAATAAAACTTATCACAAGTACTATAAGAAAACATGGGTGAGTTTATTTATAACATGGGAGTAAAGAAAAATGTTCTAAATGTGACTAAAAATCCAAGAACAATAAGAAAAAAAATGATGGATTTGCTATATGAACTAAAAAAATCAATCGTTTGCCTGGCAAACAGCATAAGCAAATAAAAAGACAAACTGGGAAAATCATTTGCAATTTATGTCACAGACAAATGGATAAAATTTTAATATTAAAGTGTTTTTCAAGTGTTTAGAAAAATAGAGCAACAATCTCATGAAAAAAAATGGGTAAGAGAAATGAATAGACCACACACATAAAAAGAAATGTAAATGGCCCTTATACCCATGAAATGGTGTTCAATCTCACTCAAAATAAGAGAAATTCAATGTAAAATTGCACTGAGATACCACTTCCATTAGATTCACAAAAATCTGTAAATTTGAGTACATACTCTGTTGGCCAGGCTCTCAGGAACAGGCACCTTCATGCACTGCTGGTAGGAATGCCAAATATACACTCCCTTAGAGAGGGGAATTTGGAAATTTGCAAAGAAACTACATATGCTTTTATTCTTTGAACCATTAATCTCACTCCTAGGAATCTTCTTGGCTATTCCACAAATACAAAGAAAAATTTGATTTATTTTTTAAAAAAATATATTTTTATTGATTTCGAAGAGGAAGGGAGAGGGAGAGATAGGAACATCAATGATGAGAGAAAATCATCGATCAGCTGCATCCTGCACTCCCCCTACTGGGGATCAAACCTGCAACCCAGGCATGTGCCCTGACCGGAAATGGAACCATGACCTCCTGGTTCATAGGTCGAAGCTCTACCACTGAGCCCTGCCGGCTGGGCAAATTTGATTTCTCATAGGAACAAAATTCTCATCAAAATGTAGGAATGACTGTGGTAACATCCAACAATGGAATACATGAAATCAGTGAGAGAAATGAGGATGATGTCTACATGCTGATGTGAAGTCATATCCAAAATATATTTTTCAGAGAAAAAACAAAAAGGTGTGAAGCAATATGGAGGGTATGGTGAATATTTTTTGTAAGAAAGGGTATACAAATGTATATTGATTTATATTTGTTAAAAAGAAACTTGGGAAAATAAAAACAAGGTTTTTCAGTGTCTACACTATCATTATGTCTGGCATTTACCACTTCATTTCATCTTGAAGGCAAACAGTATTGCTAGTCCAAGCAGTCAAGCGTTTCGCTATAATTATTGAAATTGAATTCTTCACCAGTCACAAAGTCAGGATATGCTTAATACTATGAAAGGATTTCAATAGAAAATGGAAATGAAGGATATAAAACGGAGACTCTCAGAAGATTGGAACTCAACTCAAGAACTAAAAGGCTGATTTCCCAAAAGTGCCCAGTTTACAGAAGAATGAGACTTATTTTTTGACCAGTAAATATCTGTAAGAATCTCTCTCCATTCAAGCCAACAAACTTACTACTTGGACTCTGGCTGAACTTCCCCCCTCTCTGCACTCTTTGCCCATAAATACCGCCTGCCCCATACCCTCAACGGACTCCCTGGTAGCTTGTTACATACAACATGTATTTCCCAAGTTGCAATTCCTCTGCTATTCCCAAATAAATTCATTTTTTTATAATTTGAAATTAAAAAAGAATAATGATTTTTTTTTCTATCAGGAACATAATGGTGGACACAAAGAAGAAAGCTAAACGTCTCCGTCTGCTCCTTTTCGTTTTTTTAATTGTTTGCACTTTGGAAGTGTTGTGGAGTGGAAGAGCCTTGAGTATCCTATCAGCCAAATGCTGTGAATGGACCTTGATTCTAACACTGCAACCTGTAAAAAGGCATTTTTGAGATAATCAGAGACATTTGATTACTGAATAGTTGTTAGATGATATTAAGGAATTATTATGAGGCTTAGATATGATAATAATAATTGGTTATGTTTTTACAAAGAACTTACCTGCTAGAGTACTTAGGGGTAATAAATTATATTTTAGATTTAAAATAATTCTACCTTTATTGTTGAAAATATAATCTTCCCCTCCCAAGCCTTCACCACAATATTGTCTGTGTCCATGAGCTATGAATATATGCATATAAATTTCCCAGTTAAAGGTAATCTCTCCCTCCACCCCCGCTCCCACCTTTCCTCTGAAATACTTGGGATTTTTTAATATTCAGGAACAGATTAAAGTGAGGAGGAGGTACAGATATATCAAAAGCCTTGAAATTGTATATGCTCTTTCTTTTTAATCCTCACCCAAGAATATGTTTATTGAAGAGAGAGAGAGAGAGAGACAGAGAGAGAGAGAGAGAGAGAGAGAGAGAGAAACATTGATGTGAGAGAGAATATTGAATGGCTTCCTCTGTATGTGCCCTGACTGGGGATCAAACCAAAACCTAGGTGTTTCCCTCATCGGAAACCCAAAGCACCACCTTTCTCTGTACAGGATGTGTTCCAACCAACTGAGCAAGGGCTATGCATACATGTTGACTTATCAATTATAAGTTCTAGAATTTATCCTAAACATATAGCTATGAATGTGTATAAAAATTTAGCTAGAGGACTGTTTATTCCAATAGTTTTTAGAAGCAAAAAAAAATGGAAATACCTGTGTTTAAATCAAATAATGCAATAAGGCCTTTAAAATGATCTTGAGCCTGGACGGTATGGCTCAATGGTTGAGCCTTGACTCCTGAACCAAAAGGTAGCTGGTTTGATTCCCAGTCAGGACACATGCCCGGGTTGTGGACTCAGTCCTCATTAGGGGGCATGCGGGTGACCGCTGATCTATGTGTCTCTCTCATGGATGTTTCTATCTTTTTATTGCTCTCCCTGCCTTTCTCTCTAAAAACCAATAAAAACATATTAAAATAAAATAAAATTATGTGAAAAGAATTTTTTATAAATTGAATGGGAAATGTTCATATAATACATTGTTCATAAACCCATAAGTCAATATAATCTAGTTTTTATTAAGAAAAAATATTGAGGAAAATATTTCTGGAGGATGAGGCCCAGAAATCAGGATTTTAAAAAGATTCCCAGGTGATTCTAATGTGCAGCCAAGGTTGAGAACCACTGGTTTATAGTGATTATCTTTGGGAGGTCAAAATTCTGGTAACTTTTATTTAAAATCAATATTTGTGGCTCATCTTTATCTTATTTTATTTTTTAAAATATATTTTTATTGATTTCAGAGAGGAAGGGAGAGGGAGAGATAGATAGAAACATCAATGACGAGAGAATCACTGATTGGCTGCCTCCTGCATGCCCCCCACTGAGAATCAAGCCCGCAAGACAGGTAGGTGCCCTTGACTAGAATTGAACCCGGGATCCCTCATATCTTTATCTTTTTAAGTATCTACAGTAAACATCTGATCTTTGTGAAACAATAGCTATTAAAGTAAAAGCAGCTCTTCAGAAGGCAATTAATCAATTAAAAAATAATAAAACTGAAGGAAAAAAGATAGAAGAGATTGGGATATTTGAGATGTAAAATCTTTTTTTAAAAAAATAAGGGGCAACTACTGCACTGTATGTCAAAATCATTTTTTCTCAAAAGTGATATAAGATTCTTCATCCACAAAAATGATTGCTCACAGTGAGATTTCTGACACACTCACTTAGCCTCTTAGGAGAGAAAATAACATTGCATTTTGTTGGTCTACAGAAGCAAGTACAGTGCCGTGGAGTTTATGTAAAGGGTGACGTTTTGAAGGATCTGTAAACGTCATTTCCCTTATTCATAAACTAGATTTCACCTTGGTACCCTGCTCAGCACAATGGCTCCAGAAAGGGGTACAGGCCAGCTGCCACCTTGTCAAGGCGGATGCTATGGTACTGGGGAGAAGTGCTTGCCAGACCTGAAGAAGCAGAAAGTGTGCCTGCCTCCCTCCAAAGACAGAGATGAGCGAGAAAGGACATCAGGCAGGAAGACTGGTTTGTTCTGATCCCTTCTCTGGGGCTAAGTCTTCAAGCTACAAAGCGTATTTGATGATTGAGGAAAAGCTGGAAGAAGAGCTATTGCTCTGCTCCCCATTAAGACCTGTGAGGACAGAAACGATGACTGCAGGACAATAAACCGACTGCCATAGCGTGGTTAGGGAGGGACGCCTGATTCCTCTCTTTCCTTCCTATCCCCTCCTACTCTCACCCCAGGCAGCCCCCTCCACAGTGTGGTCTACAAAGGACCCGGCATTCCCATGGGTCCCTAAGAGATGTCAAGATGCTTGGAATTTCTGGAGGAACAGCTTGCCAGAGGAAGTCTCCTGAGAGATGGTGAACCGGCAAGGCTCTAGGCTCTGCTGTGAGTGCCAGAGCACATTCCTTTATTCCTCTGCCATTTCGCAGCAGGATTTTGAAAGAAACAGAGCCAGCTTCCAAGAGGGAACCAAAGTACCAGTGGATGTCAAGACAAGTGGGTGTCAAGACAGCCAGGAGAGGTTTTGACAAGTTCCACTAGCTTTGCCCTTCGTCAGGAACCGGGAAGGAGTCTGACTAATTGCACTTTGGTTACAACAGCACAAACCCAAGGACCGCATGCGCTATGCCATGAAGGCCAGCAGAATGATAAACACCAAATGCCCCAAAGATATTAAAGGTTTTCCCTCTATGTACACCTCATCTTGGGAAGGGAGAAATAGTTCATTAGGGAGTTTAATTTAGCATTGATTGATTATTTGCCAAAATGAGACTGACACATCAATGTCTAGGATATTATTAATTATCAAGTTAATGGTTTTTCATAGCTACCAAAATGGGCAAAATGGGTGAGACCTTATAAAGAAGGTTGCATTTATAACAAGAAATAAAAATGCAGCACTTTGTATGTCTGAGTATTGATCGAGTAATTTGGTTTTAGTTAATTAATTTTAGTTTTAGATAATTAGTTTTAGTTTTGCCAAATAAAATGATTCCACCAAGGTTCATGGATATTTGCTAAATAAAGAGTAAGTGATTATAAAACAAAGTTATTGAGACACTGAAATGTTACTGTGAGTTTTCTGGGAAAGCTATAAGTGTTTTCTGTCAATCCCTTGGTCTTTCTTTTACTGATAAAAACAATGCAAATAGAATGCTTAAAATATCATACTATATTTTTTTCTTCAAATCTTGATTAAACCTGCTCTCAGTATAGCAAGTTGGAGTGATTTGTATTCAGTGGAATAGTATAAAGAGATTTTAGGTAAGATATAAGAGTTGCAACTCTCCACCCTTTTCCCCCTTTATGCATTCTTGTTTTATTTTCTCACTTGAAACATCTAATTGAAAAATAGTGTAAGACATTATACTTGTTCAAAGATCTCTTAGCAATCTCTCTCAACAATATGGAATATAGATTTCTTGCCAGGAGTGCTTATATAATGGTCTGAGATTTTTATTTTTACATATGCATCACTGAAAATTCTCACATAGAAGGAGATCGGAGGCAAATTTTACTTTTATTTCATATATAGAAAAAAGATAACAAAAGAGTGTGGATTTTAAGTAGAGTTTCCTTTAAGCTTTATTCTGTGATAGACTTAGAAATGAAAGTAAAGAATGTAAGGTTTGTACAAAGGGTCATAGATTCTATCTTTAAAACCAAACTTTGACCTTTGTCTTTATGAATCTTATTTGATAATGATAACACTATTGAGCTATTTTACTTCCTTAGATTATACATTTTGGAGTGTAAACAGTTTACTAGGTCATGCTAGTTATTGCAAAGAAATTTGATAATTACAGGATATTCCTCCCAAACTTACCTGCTTCTGGGACGAAGTTATCCTTAAAGATAGTTAGCATATTGGAAAATGTCAGTATACATTATTTTTTAAGTATAGCTATCTTGCTCAGTGTTTTGGGGCATAATGTATGTTATGATTAATTAGGTGTGTTCAGGGAACGAGGAAGGTGTTAAAATAAACATTAAGATAGGAAATCTTGAGCCTTTGAGATGGTGGAAATTACTTGAGACTATCTACAAATTATTTGATACCTCTTTTTAAAGATCAACACTTTATGATGATGTATAATTTGGTTTGAATACATGAAGTTGGAATGTTTTTTTCTTTGTTATGAATCTTGCTCATATTAGAGAGATGTTTTTTGAACATTGCAGACTTTTGGCTCTTTGCCAAAGTGAACATTTTGGGAATAATATTAAATATATCTGGCTAGACTTGAATAACACCACCACCACCACCACTACCACCACCACCACCACCACCGCCTGAGAGACATGTGCTAGGCATTTTATTTACCTGGTTTCACTTAATCCCGGAGCAAGGATGCCCATTCTCTTGCAATTCTGAAATATCTGAAATAAGTGACGAAGACTCAGATATTTATTAAGACCTAGAAAAAGTCAGTCTCCATAGATAACGTTTTACAATTTTTGAGAACAGTTGTTCGCAACACTCTACTGTGCTTTTTAAAAGCTGTTGAAACAGGATATGCCACGAGTAACAGCTGAATTTGGGGGGTTCGGGAAGAAGAACAGACTGAAGTTCCTTGAGCTGGTCATACCTATTCCAAAAAACCCACGGACCCGGGAGAGGGAATGCCCATTTCTCTTTCCGCAGCCATTCAGCTCACTCTCTCAACAGAGATTTACTTATTGACTACCTTCCGTGCCTGGCAGCACTGCCATGGTGTCTGCTCTCACGGAGATGTTAATTGAGTGGCGCGATTTGCTAATAGTCATCCAATACTCGGACCTGGCTGCAAGCTGTGAAAGGGTGCAAAGTGTGTGGGAGCTGGGGTGGGTGTGCAACCCTTCCCAGGGCAAAGGGACTCGGAGGAGCATCAGTCATGGATCACAGACAGAGGGAAGAGC
>NW_006283588.1:1314610-1319844 GCF_000327345.1 Myotis davidii
TGTTGATGTGCCATTGGGAGGGGCCCCGAGAACCTGATCTGAGAAACCCGGCAAAGTCTTGGGAACACAGAGTTGTGCAAGATGAGGCTGGACAAAGGCGGGAGAGACACGCTGGGTTTACGGGGTGGGCTCATCATTTCTATTCTTTCCTCAGGCAGGGTCTACAAGTAGGGGATCTCTGGCTGTAGGAGGAGCAGACACGTTGCCGTGTTTCTGCCTGCGCGTTCTGGCCAGCAGGGATTTTTATTTATTTATTTTTAATAATTTAAATCATTTTTATTTTGGGGAGACTGCTTTCTCGGGTTAGTCGGAGACTGCCTTTCCCTGTTGGACTCACATACGTGCTCTTCTTTGACCCCCGAGGAAAGGGTGTTTGCATCCTTCTTCAAGGATTATTAGATTTTGTACTAAAAACAGCCACAGAGACGAGTGAGAAAGCGCTGCTCAAGCAGTGCGAGACCTGCGGAGGCAGAGTCTGCGCAGTGGGGCCGGAGGAGGGGAGGAGCGCTGCGCAGGGACCAGTGCGCATGCCCGACCTGCGTTGCCAAGGCAGCGAAAAGGCGTCACCCGCCGCCCGGAAGAGGAGCCGCGCTGAGCTGCAGAGTCCCACAGGGTCCCGTGCTCCCTGGCTCAGGCCTGACCAGTTCCTGAGCCAACCTTGACCACAGCAAAGCAGATGAGGAGCCGAGTCTGATGCCCTGTGATGGCCAACCGCCTAGAAGCTGGGGAGCCCGAGGAGCCACGTGAATTGGCCCAAACGGACATCAGGGCCATGGACGACCTTTCTCAGGAGACCTTGGAGTCCTTCTCTGATGAGGTACAGACTTCATGTTCATTAAGTTCTCCTGGAGGACGGTTGCCCTTGCCCCAGGTGTCTGGGGGCAAACCTGAGAGTGGAGAGCCCACTGCCCGCTTGGAATGTCAAGATAAACAATCTGAGCTTTCAGAAAAGAGGTTTAGTCAGAAAAGAATCAACCACCTCAAGGGGAAAGGAACTAACTCTGGAGGGTACCAACCAGACACTCACCCTCAAACAGAAATCACTCCGGTGTCTGATGAACAGATGCATGCCCTGCAGACTTTTTGCACCGTTAAGGTAAACCTGATGCATCACAGAGCAACCTCTAAAGGGAAGAAGAGCAGCAGACATAAGAAGCTGCAGCTTAGATCAGATGCAGAAGCTTCAGAGATGGATGCCATCAACTGTACTGCCCCCGAGGAGCTTGTGAACAGAATCCATTTAAAAAACGTTATGGCAACACTAAAACAGGCGGCAACAGTTAGGCAGCACGTTCCTTCTAGGTGCCCTGATTGTAACAGAAAAAGAGCAGAACTGGCTCAATCTGCCTTCCTGAAACGAAAGAAGACTTTACTGGAGTCACTTCTCCTCCAAGAGAAAATAGATGAACATCTCCATACTAAAGACTTTCTTACCTTTATTGGAGAAGCACATCGGGGCCTTCCCAGGCTTTCAGATGACCCCGGAATAATCTGGAAAAGGCTGAATGAGAAAAGCCAGAAGAGAGCGTCTGGTTTTGAAAGGTCAGATCCAGAGCAGAAGATGTAACGGAATGGAAATAGCACTTGTCATTCACTGTTTGCTCTACCACCTCTCAAACCACTGACTGCAACCAAACAGGAGATGCTGTTTATTGATGATAATGTGTAACGTGGATAGATGTTTTTGTTGTGTATTTGAATAATGGTCATCATTTCTACAAGCACTTTGGAACCTAACTTAAAAATGTACTATGCTTCCTTCACAGATTTGAGGACTAAGAACTTTTGATTCAATGTGTTTTTCAGATTATAGAGGGCAACATGGTAGTTGGAATCGTTACAAAGTTTTTACAACAATCCCAGAGAGAGATGCTGGTAGTTTTTGACTAGGGTTTTGACAGCACAGATAGAAGTACAGAAATGGAAGAGATACTTAAGGAAGTAATAATTGACAGTCTTGCTGAAGAAATGGGTATGGGGGTCGAATGAAAGGTAAATGTTAAAAGTGTTACTGAGTTTCTGACTTGTGTACTGAATGAATAATAATTTCATTAAATTGTATATAGAAACATTAGAAGAGGATCATGTTTGATGGAAGTGATTAGCAGCGTGATTATTTGGACATGACTCGTTTGAGATATATTTGAGACATCCACTTTGAGAGGGTGAGAAACATTGGGTTGTTTGTGTTTGCAGCCTGGAGAAAAGGTTTGGCCTGTATATTTGAAATAAAGGGAAGGGGCCACAGATCATTGCATGTAGCTGGAAATTGAAGTGATAGATGTAAGTTCTTTGGGAAGAGGATAGGGTGAGAAGTGAATAAGAGGTATAACTAACTCCTGAGAAATTCAGCAATTAAAGGCTGAATAGAGGAGAATAAGCCACCAAAGGTTTAGAAGATATTATCATAAAAGGATGAAAGAAACCAGGGAGCAAAGAGAGAAAAATATCAAGAAGGATGGGTTTTCTAAGCACGCAAATGCAACAGAGAATTCATGTGAGATATTTAGTCATGTCCTTGGGCACTGTTGATCTTAGCAACAGCGATTTCACTTACAGAAATTGGCCAGACAGGCAAAGTAAGTTGAGGAATAAATGTGAGGACATGAAAAATATGAATATAGACTACTTCTTGAAGTTCAGCTGTGGAGGAAAAGAGAGGGGGAAGGTGGAGGTATATGTATAATTTAGGGAAGAATGCTTGAATAAATTAACTGAAAAGCCATTTTGGGGGCCTTATTTTATGAAACTTCTCTTACTCATTCTAATTTCCATTCTGATGAAACAGTATCATCCCTAAAAATACCATGGCATTTTGAAAATACATTTATTGAAAAAAGTGTTAGCTGGCATTCTGAGAAATTCATTTTCTATACAAATACAAATCCTATAATTTGTAACAATACCTAGAGGCTATTTTCCCTCATGCCTAACAACTAAGCTATCCCAGTCAAAAAGAAATTTGTGAAAATCAGTTATAATAGTCTTTATAACATTCCAGTACTATTTGATTTTAGATTTTCATTTATGTATAATAATACTTTCTCCTACAAAACTTAGCATATTCCCTCATATGAAGTCAGTCAAGTAAAATGGAAATCAAATAATTACCATTTGCATAGTAACTATTTATTTGAACTACACATTATGTCATGCTTTATCTTTGGCATCTCACATAATCAAAATTCTGAATAATTGCCATTTAGAATTCCCCCATTAAAGGTCACAATGTACTCATTTAGTCAACTAAGCTAGACGTCATAGTCATCTTTTGTCCCTCCTTTTTAAAACTAAAACCCCAATTAACTATTCTTTCGGCAAAGACCATTAGCTCTTTCTTCTTCAATATTTTCTGACCATGACTTCTTATTTTCATCTCATTATCACCTCCACTCCTAGTTTCTCTCTTCAGTGCATTCTCCATATAGTTGTCAGAATTATTTTTCTAATATACAAATCTGTTCAATTTTCCTGATTAAAAAAACTCACTAAATGATTAATCAATACCGTAAGAATAGTTTAAATTGATTAAGACCACAAAGAGGTTCTTTAATATCTGGCCCAAATTTACCTACTTAACCTCATCTTCTATTCTCCACCTCTATATTAAAGCTCTCTATAAGACTTGCAATTCCCTGAGCTCCTTGTGGTTTACAAGTACACATTCGTTTTATTAAAATTCTCTTAATTGCCTTTTCCAGCAGGTGGACTCCTCTCTTTCCCCTCCTCATATTCAATTATCCCCTCTCTTACTGCTCCCCACTCTCTTCCTTATTTAGTTTTAAATTTTACTATAAAGTGAATAATATATTTACACTAAAGGCCTGATGGATGAAATTCGTGCAAGAGGCTTGGCCCTTGCAGCCCCATCTTTGTCTGGAAGGTCGTCCGGCTGTTTTATCTAATTAGCACATTATGCTTTTATTATTATAGACTAGAGGCCCAGTGCACAAAAATTTGTGCACTCAGGGGGCATCCCTCAGCCCAGCCTGCCCCCTCTAACAGTCTGGGAGCCCGCACAGGATGTCCTACTGATGTCCCTGTGAGCGATGGTGGAGTTCAGCCCCCTCACTTCTCAGCCGAACATACAACCACCTCACATTCCAAGTGGAGCTGTTTTCAAGTGGCTACAGTGCTGGCAATTCATGCCTCCCGGCCTTTCCCCTCTCGGGTTTCCTCCTTGGGTCAGTTGCAAACTTCACGGAGCAACTGTGCCCTTGTAGTTCTGCACCGGCCCCTGCCCTGCCCAACCAGGCACTCTTCCTTGAGGTCTCTGGGTCCATAGTCTGAGCTCAGGGAGGTCACCCAGAGCCATTCCCCCAGACAGGTGGGGCAGGGGGCTAGCTTGAAGAGCTGGAGGAAGATGGCAGAGTAAGAGTTGGTATGAACCAGCGCCTGCTTAGCCAGACTTCCTAAGCTCCCCACTGGGCCCAGGCTGGGCCCCTTCCTCACACCAGGAGGATCCCAGCTTAGGTCCTCTCCCTGTACCCAGTGCTCTACTCCCTGTTCTACCACTGGAGGAAGGGAGCAACTCACCTGCTCTGGACCCTGCCAACCTGGCAGGCTGAGGCACAGGTGGTGCAGCCTAGGGTGCTGGTGGCTGCGAGCCTTCTCCCACTCCCTGAGGCATGGGGCGGGGTTGCAGCAGCTCACAGCCGCCCTTGGACACCATGCACAGAGACACTGCTTTCCACTGAGCCACCATCCACCTGGGACCTGTGGGGGTTGGGGTGGCCTCGGGCTCCCACTGGCCCCACTGAATCCAGACTCGGCTTGGCCGGCCACCCCCACCACCTGAGGGCTGTGCATGCCCCACGGGCCTCATCACCCTCATGAATCACCGTGGTCTGGCCGCCCCATCCAGGAAGTGGCCATCCTGATCTCCATGGCTCACTCCCCGGTGCAGTTGTGTCTGCCCAGGAAGCATGTAGGCAGGAGCTGGGCCTCTGAGGGGAAGGAGGAAGCATGCGCGGGCCAGGGCAGAAGTGGGGAACTTGGCGGTATAAACACAGCCCCCACCCCACATTGTGCTGGCCCCTCACTGCGCTGCATTCCTGAACCCCTGGGTGCCCCTTCCCAGCACTGTGCTCTCAGGCCTGGGGTGAGGGTGAGGGACCGGGAGCTGAGGCCTGAAGGCAGCCCTCACTGGCTTGGAATCACAGCGGTCAATCAGGGAGGGATGCGTGATGCCAAATTCCACCTCTCTCTCCAAATCTCTCTCTCTCTCTCTCTCT
>NW_006283588.1:1319876-1322088 GCF_000327345.1 Myotis davidii
TGTGTGTTTCTGGTTGGCGGGCAAGGGCTTGGGTGAGGCGATCAGCACCGCTTGCCTTCGCCCCAGCCTCCGCCCACCCCCGGGTTGCACACGGGGGCCTGGATGGCAGCTTGCGCTGTCCTACTCTGCCTGCAGTATGCAAATTAGCCGCCATATTTGTTGGCAGTTAATTTGCATATCGCCCTGATTAGCCAATGGGGAGCGTAGCAAAGGTATGGTCAATTACCATGTTTGTCTATTATTAGATTAGAATGGCTCAAAAGTCAAAAGGATATTAAAGATTTAGTATGCAAAGTTGCCCTTCCACTCTGTTATCATCCCACTTCATTCTAAGCTAGCTTGCCATACCCCTACTTTTCCAGGTTAACACTTCACTTGCTAGATCTTGGGGGAGTCTGGTATCCTGGAATAAAAGCAGAGGTAGAGAAAATTCAGGGAATTGAGGAGTGGCCACTTATCACCAAGACAGGGAATTTTTGTATTATAACTAGTTCAAACTTATTAGTGTATATGGCTGACTATTCATGTTACTTATAAGAAACCACTTATATTAGTTTCTTATATGTTTTCCAGTGTTTCTTTATGCAAATACAAACACTAAAAATAATTCACTATGTGCTTTCTTTGGTACCTTTTTTTTCCTTGCGATAAAAAGGATATAATATAAAGTTTGCCATTTTTACTATTGCTAATTGTACTATTTAGTGGCACTAATTGCATTTACAGTGTTGTGCAACTGTTACTATTTCCCAAATTTTTCATTTCCCCAAAGAGAAACTCAATTCATTAAGCAATAACTCCCCATTTGCCCCTCCTTTCCAGGCCCTAGTAACCTCAAATGTACTTTTTGTCTCTATTTTAGTACAGTGCCTCATACAAAACTTTCATGGATGAAAAAATAATTGCATCTAAACTATGAGATTTAATGTCTTTTGCACCAAAAGAAGAAAATAGTTTGCTAGCATATTGTTTTTTTGTTTTGTTTTTTTTGTCAATGTTTTGCCTTTGTGTAGTTGTTTTCTGTAAATTTTCTCTCTCACCATGGTTTGGATTTACTTTTGCATGTATACACATAATTTTTCTTAGTAGAAATTAGTGAAAACTTTAAAAAATATATTTTTATTGATTTCAGAATGGAAGGAAGAGGGAGAGAGAGATAGAAACATCAGTGATGAGAATCATTATTGGCTGCCTCCTGCATGCTCCCTACTGGGGATTGGGCCTCAACCTGGGCATGTACCTTGACCAGGTTTGGAATGGTGACCTTCTGGTTCGTAGGTCAATGCTCAACCACTGAGCCATGCTGAAAAGCTTTTTGATAAGACATCTTTCCAGGAAGTATGCAGCCAATCACTACAGTATTCATTTAAAAGAATGAATATGAAAATAGTTCTCTGGAATCCACATTTTTAGATGGAAATTTTTTTATCTCAATTGTTAATTTTAAAGATAATTTATGACTTTTTGCAGTTTTTAAATGGTGTAAAAATTCTTGATGCTTGAAAATAATTTTTATTGCCTCTGAATAAGTTTGAAAGGAATGAATATTCTTTCTCCCAAATTTTTATAATTGCACCCAAGGGATTCCAGCGCAGCTGGGAAGGAAAGCCCATCAGATCAGATGCTAAGAAACCACATATTTCTCCAATGCACTAGAAATGTATCTGGCAACTTGGTACCGAATTATGCAAATATTTAATTTACATAATTATAATATGTGAATTACATAAAATGCATCTATTTAGTTTACGTGTAGTCATCTAGATTTTCTTAAACCAACAAACAAAATTAAATTCTGCACCAAAAAACAAGTCTATGCATTTAACAAACACAAGAATAATGAACTCCTTGAAAAGAAGTAAGTGGTGTGCCAGATTGAGAGAGAAGAAAGTTCAGTCCTGAACATGTGAGTCATTCAAATTCCAATCTCAGAACTGTTTAGGAATGTTTGGGACACCCAGCTCAGAATACCTCCAATTTTAAACATGTTACTTTAATTCATGATGCAGCCTAATATAGTAATTTAGCTGTTTCTGTAGCAACGTAGCTAAACAGGTTGCAAAGAAATGGGAATTGTGGCTCGACTTGGGCATGGGCTCTCCCTCATTTTTTTTTTCTGGAATTGACAGATGAAAAATACATTCACAAGTAGTTAATTTGAGAAACAGAAAAGGAAAAGACAGCCTAACAACTATTCTTAGTTGATAATCCC
>NW_006283588.1:1323213-1325051 GCF_000327345.1 Myotis davidii
AGGTGTGGCGTGTCACAGGCTCAGGGCCTGTGGGAACTTGTTTCCAGAAGAGCCCTGTATGCAGCCATCAATTGCCACTCTAAGGGTGCCAGGGATGCGAGGTAGGAGGGCGGTTTCCCACACTAGAAATCCTTGGGCAACGTATGTTCATCATGGGTGGTCCAGGGATTTTCGGAGGTAAAGGAGGAGGTTGCTCCTCTTGCACGGCCAGTGTGGTTCAGTGGTTGAGAGTAAACATATGAACCAGGAGATTATGGTTTGATACTTGGTAAGTTTACATGACTGGATTGTGGTCTCAATCCCCAGTAGGGGCGCTTGGGAGGCAGCCCGTCAATGATTCTCATCATTGATGTTTCTATCTCTTTCTCCCTCTCTCTGAAATTAATAAAAACACATTTTTTTAAAAGAAGTGCACATTTTGAGCACTCAAAGGCACTGTAAATCTGCTAAAATAAGTAATATCCACCTGCTTCAGGTACCTCAACATAGTAATACCCAGAGGAATTTTTTGAATTTAGGATTTTATGTAACACATGTCTAGTAAGGAGTTGGAAATACATGTAAGCAGTCATTTAGACGTGCAGAAGTTCTACTCAGGGAAATTGTTCATGCACACCAAACACACACATGCATGCCTTCACATATACTCACAAGCATGTACATGCACACATGCAACTCTTAAAAGAAGAGACATTTTGTGAGTGGCCACTGTATGAACCCGCACATTGGAAGGGTGACGATTCTTTCTTTTAAAGGGTGTGTTTTCATTTTAACCACAGCCAGAAAAAAAGAGTGATTAAAAACAGCTGGAACACATGTCTATTTTCACCTCCTCCATCTGGAACTTTGTTTTTGGCTATCACAGACATTTTCCAAACAAAACTCTGCTGAACAAAATGATAAATGTGGAAGAGACATGTTTGAAGAGCTTTATAGAATCCAAAGCATTGGTGTGTTTTTCAAACATAAAACTAAACCTTTAAATATCACAAATGGTTTGCTTTTGACGGTTGGTGTGACATTTAATTTAAATTTGTAATTGGGCAATGTCATTAACTACAAGTATGGCTATTTAATCAGTAGGTACTATATATCTAGGAAGAAAAAATGAAGTATTTTATTGTATACTGATATTTGAATAGAACAATTAGGAAACTAATATAATGTGTTAGCCTATCTCTCAATTTTGTCAGGTAATCTACTTTCTGATTCACCCTTTTACCTAAATTTCCCCATGAAAACTATTATAGCTAGACAGTAATCTTGTCATGCCCTAATTACTGTAACTTCTCTTCCTTTTCCTGACTGTGGTATGCTTTTATACCAATACATTCTATGTAATAATTCTAGGTTAATCTTTTAAAACTAATTTGGTAAAACAAAAAACTACTTTGGTAACATCACTTCTATTGAGAATATACTAAAATTCAAAATCCTTGACCTTTATTATATAGATCCTACTTCTGTTTTCAACAGGGCTTGAGAGCCCAGGTTTTAAAAGTCTTTGTCTCAAATTCTGGTTCTCCCAATTACAAGTACATTTGGCAAAGATCCATTGTCCTAGCCTAACTGATGAGTTTTGAGGGTCTGAAATTAGGCTTCTGCAGAGAAAGTAGATGAAAGATGGAAAAAGATTGGGGATAATAGAGCGAATAAACCTTGGGGACCAATTGACCAAAGGAGAGAAAATGCTATTAATCACGGCATTTACCTGAAGCTATTGTGTGGATTACCTGAGAGAGAGAACCCAGGAAAGAGAAGTTTGGCAGAATGAGAAGGCGATAATTATTTTGAATTTGGTGTATGACACCTAAGTGAGTATATTTGTTCCACAGTAG
>NW_006283588.1:1325114-1335340 GCF_000327345.1 Myotis davidii
AGAGCAGAGGCAGATTAATATTTTTGGAGGCACTAGGTAATTATAATTGCTATGTTCATCCCACATAAGAGCATTAATTATAAATCCACTCCACTGTAGAAAACCATAGCCCAGGGTATAGTATATATAAAACCCCCAATTTTACTGGATAATCAAGCAATAAAATTAAAGTGTATTCCATAAAAATGACAGAAACAGTATTAAACAAAAGTTCAAATAAAAATCTTGGTACCATTTACCTTGAACTTTTGGCCCAATATAAGATGATTCATAAATTATGACTACTTGACTATCTCCGCAGATGTTTTCGCAAAGACTAAAGATACAGGCTGAGGACTCATGGTTAAGTGATATTTATTAGACTAGGAGAAGTATGGGGGCTGGGAGAGGTCATGGCTACTCTTTTGCTCTACATTTAGAGAAGTTCTTTTGTTTGGTGACCAAGCATATAGTTCTGAGATAACAGAGAAGGGAGGGGTGTCACCTGTCTAACAAGCTGGATTACCCAAGGCAGTCAACCAGGTGACAGATCGAGTCAGATTGCCCTCACATTCCTATAAGAGAAGATATTTTTCACAGTTCTGGACCATATCCACTCAACATAAAACAGGATCTGATAGCAATTATGAGTTGCTAGTGCACAGTGAGAAGTCAAATACCAAAGCCAGTCCTTGCCAAGTTTTTCTTTGTATTTTAACCACATGATCCATATTCTTCATTAGGTTATCCTTCATCTGTCTAAACAACAGGCTGTTGTTAGTTTATGAAACGTAACCATTCTTAGTCCAGAAGTGCTTATGCATTCTTCTTTAAAGTTATAACAAAATGAAAATGTTTGCATGGCATGTAATTACAGAGAAAGCTAATTGAATAACCCAAACCAACCACATCTTTCTGAGAATGTTTGGGGAGATCTAATGAAATAACATTTACATTTACAACAGTCGGGGGCAGTGATTCTCCACTTCTTCTGGGAAATGTTAGCACCTCTTTCTAACAGCTTTGAGACAGGCACTTTGTTGGATAGATTGCACGTGCGCTTTGAAAGTTACCTTCAGGTGTTGACTTGTGTTGAATTTATTTTGTGTTGCTCAGTAGCTCAACTATTGGGTCGTGGAAAATCATTTTAATTTGCATTTATTTTACTTTAGGAATATTGAGGATTGTTCAAGGTAATTAGCTATTTGCAAATTTCTTATTTTGTAGATTTTTGTTTTTTTCTGCCCAGTTCTATAGGGAATGTTCCATTTTCTTCTCACAGATATAAGGAGCATTTTATATACTTGTGAGATTAGTTATCTTTTTAAAATAAGATATTGCATAAATATTTTAAAATCTTAAAATATAAATAAAAAAGAAATATTGAAAAAATAAAGATAAAAAAATTAAATCCCTCTAATTTAAACTCTAAAAATATATGTGTAGACATAGTGATTTTGAAAAAAATGAGAAACTACACCAAATGTATTGAGTTACTGTCTGTGTCTAAAGGGATTACTTTAATATTCTTTTTGTACATCTGTGTTCTTTCAAAATTTCAACAATGAACATGCATTTTTTAAGTGATGGAAAACAACAAAATTTTGGATAAAAAAACCTAACACTCTTTTAATTAAAAATATATGTGTATCTTATATAATAAAAGCCTAATATGCTATGTGTCCCATCTCCAGTCAGCCATTAAACCAATCAAAGTGTAATATGCTAATCATATGCTAAGGCTGCTCAATTGCTCACTATCACGTGCACTGACCACTGGGGGGAAGTCGAGTGGTCAACCAGTTGCTATGATGTGCACTGATCACCAAGGGGCAGATGCTCCAACTGGTAGACAGTTGCTATGACTTGCACTGACCACCAGGGAGCAGACACTCCAACTGGTAGGTTAGCTTGCTGCTGGGGTCTGGCCGATTGGGACTGAGCAAGAGGGGCCAGACACACCCTGGTCCCTTCCTGGCTGGTCAACCTCCTGAATCTCTCCCCAGCCCCAATTGTGTCCAGCCTGGCCTACACCCTCTCACAATCCAGGGTGAGGGCCTCCCCCACCCCCGAGTGGGCATACATATATATATATACACACACTAGAGGCTCGGTGCACAAAAATTTTTGTGCACTCGGGGGGAGGAGGGTCCCTCAGCCCGCCTGAGGGTAGTGGGTCCTCCATCTTGTGGCTGTGGGCGCCGCCATCTTTGAGGGCAGGGCAGTCAATTAGCATATTCCCTCCTTATTGTCTGTGGGCGCTGCCATCTTTGCAATGGCCTGAGGGCCAATTAGTATATTCCCTCTTTATTAGATAGGATGCTTTTCCTTTATTTTTCCTCTAATTTTTCTATGTATGTATATTCTATATTGACACTGATTCTGTATATACAGTGTTAAGGATAGTTTTCATCTGTGGGCTCTCAGCATCTTTGAATATATTTCCTACGTCCTCATAATTCCCCACATGATGAGTCCTGCCTTTCCAAGGTAGAAGCTATAAAGTTTGTACCTCCAGGCTCCTTTGCAGCTAAAGTAGAGCCATGTCTTCCAGGTTCCACCAGGTAGAATCCCCAGCATGAGATTTGTGTTTAGAAGTGAGAAGTAAGAAGGTGGCCACTTGTGCAGTAGTCATATTCTGATCAGCATAGTGTGGAAGTCACTGTCCTTGGACATGACAGTGGTGGGTGTTCAGTTCTGAGCATCTTAAGCTGAGGAAGAGGCCCTAGTGTTTTCACTAAAATGGCTCAAATGATATGGTTGGGCAGTGGGTTTGGCTAATTAGCTTTAGGATTTTGCTTTCTAGCCTTCTCACAGACTCCGGGGGCGCCAAAGCATTTTTTAGTATACACCTTTTTTTTCTGATTAAAATATTCCAAGTGGGCTTTATGTTTCCAATAAGGAGCACTGCTCCCCAATGACTTACAATTTACATGTGTTCCTTTCCTTCAACTTTGCATTAATTTTAAATAGCTTCATGCACACTTTCAAAATTTAAAAGTGCTATAACTTACTTACTTCATCATCTATTGAATATTTGGCTTATTTCTTTTCTATCAACATAATAAAAATGCTACATTTAGCACTTACATATACATATACTGGTAAATCTGTTTATACTTTCTTTCAAAGCATATATTTCCAGATAAAGAATTATAAAATAAAAATTTTTAATACTCTTCAATGCTGTTTACAAACATTGCCAGTATTTACTTCATTATAGCCCCCAGGGAGCAATGCAATGGGTGCCTTTGAGGGATTCAAAGGTCAGTGTAGCTGAGCATAATGGAGGAAATAAAACTTATATGACATGAAATTAGAGAAAAAAGCAACAGCTCATAGCACGTGGGTTTTCTAAGTTAAGATAAGGAGCTAAGTTTTTATTAAAAAGTGTGATGGGAAATCCTAGGAAGATATTAAAGAGAGAATGAAATAATCTGATATAATTTTTATAAATGGGAGCTCCCATTGTTTTATTGCAAGGAGGGAGAGTCGCTGGGAGAATCTAAGCCAGAGGTGATGGTGGCTTGGACTTGGTTGGTAACAGGGCAATTCAAAAGACCTGAAAGATTTGGGATAGATTTTGGAGGAATAACATAAAATACATAGAATATAAGCTATGAGATTTGAGAGGAAGTGGACTCATGGTGATAAATAGATACTGACTTGGACAACTCGGAAGGGGCGGCGGTGAGACACTGAGATGGAGGGAACTAGAGAAGGATTAGATGTATGAAATGGGGGGAGACATCCAGGGTTCTGCTTGATCTTATTTAGTGTACCTTTGGATACTTTGTGGTGACTTAGAATCAGCAGTTAGATATAAATATCTGAGATTTGGGGGTAGAGATCAGATATTAATTCAGTGACAGATGGCAGATTGGGGATTAAAGCCTTAGAATTGGGTGAGGCCGAGCATAATGCCCTTGGGTAACCCAACAGTTAGAAGCCAACAGAGCAGGGAGATCCAGCAATGACAAAGAGTACCTACAGGGGCAACAGGGCTCATATTTATGGACTTTTGGAATGACCCCTAATTCAAGTGTTCTGCCTGCACCCTCCCACCCCCGCCTTTTTTGCTGTTGGGATATTTATGACATCTGATTAAACTGCAAAAACTTTTCATATGTCAATGACACAGATTCTGTGCTATAATTTTGGAATTCCCCTCAACTTTTCTTTTGTTTAATTTATATTTTACTATCTCCCTCATTTTTTTTTTCTTTTTGTAGCCAAACACCCTGGTATTTTAATGTCCTACATAACTCATCACTTTTTTTCTGTTTTGTTTTTCCCTTAAGGGTTCTTGCCCCTCCAAAACCAAATAAACATTGACCAATAGACTTTTCTCAGTTTTTATAAATTCTTATTTTAAAACATTACTTTAGCTCTTTAGTTGATCTGGAATATATATTGGTAACTGAGCAGACATTTGTTGAAACTGTGGAGTGCATCTTGGTTAGCCAATCTTGTTGGCAAGGTTCTTCTTACAAAGGGGATTTCTCTCATTCTGTATCCTGAGTCCCACCCCTGAGCGGGGCATTGGGAGCAGCTGTCCACTGAAGACCCTGCTACCTGAGCCACCAGCTTCTTTTTTGTGAGCCTTAGGATTTTGTCTTGTTTTTAGTGGCCTGGCAATGATTAATCTCTGTTAACCAGGTTTGGTCATGTCAGCTTCCCAACTATTCTATTTGAATCTGTTGTTTGTAATTAATCCCAGAAATATTATTGAGTCATGCTTTTTAAACAGGGTCACACCCTCACACACACCCCTCCCCCCAAATATTCCAATCCTGAGTGCTATTTCTCTTTATTTGTGTGTAAGGGATTTAGCTTCAGTGTATGAATAAGATATTATGGTCCGCGGTAGCAAGGCTGTTCAAATTTCTTCCAAATTTGCACTGCAATATTCCTCACTGAATCTCGCCCAATCTATGTTCCAGTTGGCTGTGATTTTGTTAACAGCAGGTTAAGAGGAGGTGTTTTGGAAAGGGAATCTGGCATCCCTAATTTCAAGTGCCTGGATCCCTTAGTTTTTTGTTTTAGTTGCGTTGTTGTTATTATTATTGGCATACAACTTCAGGGGCATCAGGGAATTTAACTGCTTCAATTCATCTGGGAACACGTGGCAGCCATTAGTTTTGTTGTCAAATATTTCCAGTTCTCTTTCTGGGCACATGGCAGGATTGCAATTCTTTGCTCCCCTGAATCTGAATGTGACCACCTGATTTGCACTGATCAGTGAAATGTCGAGTGGGAGTGATGCGCATCACTCCTAAGTGGAAGCTTTCAGTATCACTATTCACCAACCTGCCAATTCTAGAGAGTGTCTGCCCTATCAGTCTGGGTGCTGGGACTGGACCGATGTGAAAGAGCAATAGACACGTGCTTCAGATAGGAAATAAAACTCGGTTGTTTTGAGTCACTTCGTTATTATTAGGGTGTAATGGAGCACCTCCTGACTGATACAGAATTGGTAACGTCTAGTGGGTTACTATGGTACTAACCTAATTTGAAAACTTGTTTAAAAATATTATTATTAGTTACAGTCAGAAGTGATAACAGTAAAAATTGACTAGGAAATCAGTTGTGCACATCCTTGGGCAAAGAACTTCATCCATGTGGGTGTGCTCATCCTGGTAACATAGCTGTACATCAAGGTGAAGATTGTATAATATGACAAAGCACAGGCCATGAAGTTAAGGGAATACTCATGCAAAGATCCTCTTACCACAAGATAGTAATAAAACTGGAATAAAAATATACATGCAGCCTGAATATAAGACTGGCTTATTCAAACAGACAATAAACCTCAGAATCTTATGAAGTATGGGCCTCTTTTATGGCCTTTGCCGAGGTCAGTGTAAGGTCTTTCAGCGCGTCCTACTCAGCTCTGCTCATTTCAGATGAGTTTTCTGTAATTGTTGCTTCTTTCTACCTACACATTCTGTTAGATTCTCCCTCACTACTCTCATCTCTGCGCTTGCATGTGGATAGAATTTCACAAATCTGTGTTTCTCATTAGTTTTTTTTCTGTTTTTCTGCATAAGTCTTCTTAGTCTATACAGCCTTCATTTTAATGGTGTGTTCTACTTTTCCTTTTCTTCTAAATCCAGGGCCTGTACCTCTCATATTATTGTCTTTTCAAAAACAGTATTCTGATCACTTTCAAGGACTGTATTGGCAATATAGAGATAATTGCAGAAACTTTTCAAGCAAGTTAGGAGCCATGGCCTAATTTCAGGTGAATTTTATTTTATTTTAAAATTTCACATGCTGCATGTACATGTTAACAATTTACTTCACCATCCCTTTTAGTCAACCTTGAAGGTGACTCTCAATCTTTGATTCCTGTTTTATTATAACTTTTCCATATTTCTGTGTGTGTGTGTATATAT
The DNA here is from genome assembly GCF_000327345.1 of Myotis davidii. Classification (NCBI taxonomy): domain Eukaryota; kingdom Metazoa; phylum Chordata; class Mammalia; order Chiroptera; family Vespertilionidae; genus Myotis; species Myotis davidii. The sequence goes on from NW_006283588.1 coordinate 1,331,492, forward strand.
GTATATATATTTGTTGTGAAAAAAATGGGATCGTCTGAATCCCAGACACTGTTTTTCTCTTCAGACATCTAGAGAATCTGGCTGGAATGGCCAGGGGTCATTGATGAAATTGTAGTCATTACTGCTCAGCAAGGTCACAAGCATTAAGACGGCTAAGAAAGACATGTTAGAGACACTTCCTGCCCCTCTTCACAAATAAAAGGCACTTTTAGTTACTTAAACATTTTTTGTTAATAAAAATCACAAGCGTGTTCCTTTTTGAATAAGAGTTGTGTTCTAAATGTCAGGTGACAATTCTCCTGACTGTTCTATTATAAATGTCTTCATTTTCATGGAAGTATATTAGGTATCAAACCAACACCATTGAATATAGCTTCTTGGGAAATAGAAATAATAATTAGGTAAATAGAATCAGATTACATTATCTTTTAGCATCTCAATAGTCAGTTCTGTGTTTGGAATTCTGATGAAGTGAAATTCATCAACATGTCCTACTTTTGGCATTTTGAACATACCTTCCACGAATGGAATGAATATCAAATATTAAAATTTGCATTTAGTATTGGAGTCTTTAAAAATATTTCACAATCATCAAAGAAGCAGTTAAGTAAAAAAAAGCGTTGACTCTTGTTGGGTTAAAGAAATCTGTGTGAAAGATGTGCTGGTAACGATTAGAGATAACGTTTTAACATAAACATTCAAGTAGAGAAAGATTACTAATTGTGAAAATATGTATCATAAATACAGTGCCAAAAATTGTCTGTGGTTTTTGGTATCACAGTACCTTAAAGAAGATTTTTAAATAGAACAACACTTTTTTTCTCCCTGTAGATTCACAAATGATAAATCAACTAAAATAAAATGTTTTCAATCAATCTTGTGGGAAACCTGTGATTACTGCATTTTATGGCACTGGAATTTTACACTCCTAAATATCTAGAAAGATAAGATATTTAGAAGTTTCTAGCAGTTCTCAACCTGTGGGTCACGAACAATGAAAATACATCCTGCATATCAGATATTTACATTACGATTCATAGCAGTAGCAAAATTACAGTTATGAAGTAGCAACGAAAATAATTTTATGGTTGGGGATCATCACAACATGAGGAACTGTATTAAAGGGTCGCAGCAGTAGGAAGGTTGAGAACCACTGACATATGCAATCCTTACATTTAATATATATGCTTATATATTCTAGAAGTACCTCTGATGAGTTTCATAGTTCCATGAATTAAACAATTTTAATATCACTGTAGCATATAGTTCACTTTACAGATGTTATTTTGAAAAGAGAGTGATGAAAGTCATTTGGAGAGACTTAATGATGAATAAATCAATTCTAATACTATCACATTTATAGTCAGTTATTGGACGACAGCTTCAGCATAAAACAGCTCTTTGTGAGGAAGGGAAGGCTTTAGGAACCTCTCCGACATGGCCTTCTATTTCATCATTACTTTGTTCTCTTGAAGCAGTCGTTTGGGGAGGTTGGAGGCACTTTGGGGACAGTGGGGTAACCTTTGTTGGCAACGCCCCTGAGCTGCTGCGGCTCACAACACCCTGAAGAAACATCCGCCACCCTCCAGGGTCTCTTACTTCCGGTCTGTGGAACTCTCCCAACCTTACTCCAGCATCTTGATAATCAGATTTCTAGTGGCCTTTCTTAAGCATAGCTGATACTTTCATGGTCAAGATAATACTTTTGCTCCTTAGGAGGTTAGCAGAGGAGCAGCACTGGGTTTTCAGGAAGACTTGTGCTTTGAATGAGAGCAGATGAGGCAGGAAAGAGGCAGAATGAAGAACAGAGATGCTCCTTATATGGGAGCCTTTCCAATGAAGGTCTTACTTCCCTGATAAATTTTCCCAGGGACCTGCAGGCTCTTTCCAAAACCCTGGCTTCATGGAACTAAAAATAATCACATGGAACACTTCACATAAACCACAGTTGTACTAAGAAGTTAAAGCTCAAGAAATTCTTGTTACCAAACATTTGTCATTGCCAATTTCTTTGTAATGTCACTCCTGAGAGGTAAATTGTTTTAGAATCATATAATTTTCTATCTGGTTAAAAGCTTGGGTACCCAGTGTGGAGGGGGGGTACAGATCAGAAGCATGCTTTTATTTATTCTTATTAAATTTATTGCAGTGATATCACCAGTTGACCCTTTGACCCGTCGCTATGACGTGAACTGACCACCAGGGGGCAAATGTTCAACACAGGAGCTTACCCCTGGTGGTCAGTGCAATCCCACAGCAGGAGTGCCACTCAGCTGATGGGAGCCAGTTGTTGGGCTCACAGCTGGCGAGTACAGCTGCCCTGGTCCAAGCCTCGCCCACCTCCGCGGCAGCGCTACCGGTGGCAGGTGCAGCAGGGCCAGGATGTGTGGGAGCAGCGCGGTGCCTGGCCCAGGCTCTGGCTCCTCTCTGGCTGCCTGCCACTTAGCGCACTGCTACATCCCCTGAAGGGCCCCAGATTGGGAGAGGGTGCAGGCCAGGTTGAAGGACCCCACCAGTGCATGAATCCATGCACCGGGCTGCTAGTTGATTAGTAAAATTATATAGGTTTCAAGTGTACAGTTCTATACTACATCATCAATAGCTTTGTGTGTTTCCCACCCAGAGCCAGATCTCTTTCCATCAGCAAATATTTGGTCAGAAGCATGCTTTTAGCACTCTAAATTCTAAATTCTTATGATATAGGTACACTCATTTCTTTTTTCAATGTTCAGTTGTTTGAAGGAGAGATTAGAGCAATGGTGGCATCTAGTTTTTCATTAAAAAAGATAATTTAGGTTTTCCATCTGAATATGCCCTTTTGGACTTTTATTTGTCATATAAATAGTAGTACGGTTACACTTGCGTCATTGGAGTAAAAGTTCTTATCAAATGTATTAATATTATTTTAACATTCTGAAACATATTATTCGCACTGTATCTGGAAGAAAACTTAGATGAAAGGTGGGTGTATTTCCAGCTTATATTTTAATTTTTTATACTTGGCATTGAACAATTTTCAAACTAGAAGAATGACGTAAGAAGTGTCTGCACCATCTACTTATCCCATTTCTATCTTAAAAAAAAAATTTTTAAATAAAGGCCATTTTATTTTAAATATAGCTTTTAACCAGTATTTTTTCAAAACATTTTGGTTTTAGGACCCCTTCACAATCTTAAAAATTGAGAACCCCCAAAAGATTTTGTGGATTCTATATATTTACCATATTAGAAATTAAAACTAAGAAATGTTTAGAATATGTATTCATTTAAAAAGAAAAAAAATCATCACATGTTGTGTTAGTGCTCACCAGAAAAATGAGATCAGTGAGATGTGTATATCAATAGAAAATGTTTTATTCTAAGGAATTGGCTCACAAGATCAGGGCGGCTGGCAAGTCCAATAGTGAATGTGGCTGGCAGGCTGGGGGCCCGGGGGAGCTGATGTTCTGTTTCTCCCATTTCTTGAGACAATTAATCATCCGATTTTTGTTGGGACAGCTAATTTTGGCCACTTAACTGAGTTTTAATACCATGCTAAAACTAGTAAAAATTTGCCTGAAACACCATTCCATTTATTGGGCTATATTTCTCAACATGTTGATAAATTTAGATATTTTACTCTTTTTATTGTTAAATTAAAATATGCAACTTCTATTTTATATATATATATATATATCCTATCTAATAAAAGAGAAACATGGTAATTGGCGTACGACTGCTACCCTTCCCATTGGCTAATCAGGGAGATATGCAAATTAACTGCCAGCCAAGATGGCGGCCGGCAGCCAGAAAGCCTGAAACTAACATGAGGCTTGCTTGCTTCAGTGACGGAGGAAACCAACGTTCCCC
>NW_006283588.1:1336006-1338460 GCF_000327345.1 Myotis davidii
AAAGGATATGCGTGCGTGTGTGTGTGTGTGTGTGTGTGTGTGTGTGTTGAAGGATAAACGCTTGAGTGGAATTGCAGCATGCACAAACATAAGAGGCATTGACCAGACAATAGCAAATTATATCATGATATATGACGTGTATATACATATATTTAATGAATATAGTTTTATTCAAAATCAACATCTTGCCCTCTTGCAGGTCTCTGCTCAAAATACATTTCATAACTGCACAGAAGGACTGGGTAGAAAAACAAAACTTGTAGACACATTCTGATCTATTTTAATTTGAATTGCTACACGCAGGATTTGAAATTACGTCATATACAGAACAAGGGAGCCAAGAGACAACTAAATTTAACCACCTTTGTGTGGAATGCAGACTTGCATAAATTATTGGGAGTTAAAGAAGTTTATGTATAAAAAGAGGTATCAAGAGTCTGATTACTAATTTTACTTTGCCACTGGTAGTGGTCTGCCCTCTGCCTAAATAAACCGTAGTCAGCTTCAACTTTCTCAGCCAATAGAGAAGTTTATTTTCCTGGAGTTTTTGGAGTGTCTGTTCAAACTTTTAAGTATAATTAGAATTATTAAAACGTCAAATAAAGTATTTCAGAGAGGTATGATAGAGAAAGTGAAATCCAGCCACAATTTCACTCTTTTCCCATTGATGTCGTTTTGAAACTCAGGGGTAATGTTTGGCACATGCTGGGAGCTCAGACTCTTCAGGGGCTGCCTTTGCTGAGCAGGCTGAGGAAATACACAACTTCAACATGGACAATGAAGGCTTGAAATTGTTAAAAGATTTTGCTTAAAATCTTTGATTCAGCCATCAATTCAAATGGAGACTGCAGCCAAGAAATCAAAAGAAAGCGCAGACTCAGAAAGGCAGCAATGGAAGAATTAGGAAAGATCTCCAAGAGCAAAGATGTGTCCTTAGATACCAAAGCTGAGATCATCCACACCCTTGTATTCCTGATGACTACGCACGGATGTGAAAGTTGGATGACGAAGAAGGCTGATAGGAAAATAAACGATTCCTTTGGAGAATGAATCAGTCTCCAAATGTGTTGGAGAATGTGTTGGAGAAGAGCTCTGCCTATATCCGGAACCACCAGAAAGTTGACCAACTGTGCCCTAGAGCTTAAGCCTGGAACATCCCTGGAGGCAAAAATGACAACACTGAAGCTCTCCTGCTTCAGGCACATCGTGAGATGTCAGGATGCTTTGGAAAAGACAAGGATGCTGGGAAAAATAGAAGGCAGCAGAAAAATAGAAAGACCAGCTATGAGATAGATTGACTCCTTCAAAGGAGCCCTTAGGCATAAGTCTACAGGAGCTGAGCAGGCTGTTGAAAACAAAACATTGTGGCCATCACTCATTCATAGGGTCAGCAGGAGTCAGAGCCAGTAGCAGTAACACACCTACCAAGTTACAGATTGGAAGGCTCAATATTGTAATGTCAATTCTAGAAAAATCTACATATAAATTTAATCCCAATAAAAAAAATCTTTCCTTTTTGGTAGAAATTGCCACGCTGATTGATTCTAAATTGGAAAATGCAAAGGTCCTGAATAGCCAGGACCATTCTAAAGAATTATAAAAGTCCTTATAATAACAAGTAGAATGTAGAGTTGAGAAAGAAAAACAAATCTCAAACTTACTGTGTGTATCAGTTTGTATGAGGTATGGACCTATTGGACAATCTGATTCAGGCTTAGCACTCTCACCACGTGCACTGTTCTCAAATGAGTCTTGCCTGATGTAGAGGCACTATCCCGTTTTATTACTTGGAGAAATTGACACAGATGGCAGGATCTCAGGACCCATAAATCTTTTCATTACAAGGCAATGGAAAACATGCTTCTCATCTTTTTAGGAGTTGTTCCAAAAATTCAGACTATAAAGGGCTCCCCAAATTATGTCACTCTCAATTATTTCTCTATGGATTTTTATTTAAGTAAGTGCACCATGAGAAGACATATCTGTTTCTCTGATAACCTTTCATTTAATTTATAAACTCTCTTAAGGCACAGGTTGTATGCAATTTCATAACTAAAATATAAGTAAGAGGAAATGAGTTAAGGAATTCCTAGGGGAAATTAAAACCTAAAGAAATTTAAATGTCTCAGAGAGGCCCAGTAGTCAACAGTTCCACCAGAAGAAACATATAATTATTCACTTGATCCAAACTCTGGAAAGTTAGCTGCAACTAGAGTATCTTTAAAATAGCTTAACATCAAAGAAATTTTGCATTTTCTGTCATTACTAGCACAAGCTTCAGTCAGTCATCTTTACTCCAGGCAGAAATTAGTATAGAAATATTTAAAATAAGGGAAAAGTGGCAATATAAAAATATGTCATATTATTCCTGTACAGGATTACTTCTATTCTTAATAGAGGTTCCTTTTATATTTATGCCTTTTAAAATCTTAGATAGAAGAATTCTTTTTTTAT
>NW_006283588.1:1338747-1353112 GCF_000327345.1 Myotis davidii
TTCTTATTTTATTTAAAGTAAACTTACTTTAGCATGAAATAATGAAATTTCTATAAATAGCACCCAAAATGAAGTTTATTCTCATTAATTTTATTTTTATATTGTATACACATATACCTTTATGAGCATCAACTGAACAGGACATTTATTTGTATAGATTTTCCTGTTTATAGTGTAAACTCATTTAATAACTATTCCAAATGGAATACACTCATTTTATATATAATACTCATAAAATCATCATGGATATTTCCCCAATTTAAGTTGTTTTTTATTCTTTGCTTGGTCAATGCTTCCTAACATATACGTATTCATTTACTAGTATTTGGGGTCTCATACATTTTTAAAAATCACTCCATACTTTCATCTAATGTCTCATAAAGTCCTCTGAAGGCAAACCCTTGTACCATTTAAAATTATTATAGGTGTGACAGCACCAAGCAGTTCTAATATAATCCTCAGCCATCCACCAATAGGTGAGCTTTGCTCTAGGTCTGGCTTCTCATATTTTCACTCCAGCAATCAGGTTTTCAACTAGCCCTTTTAAATATATATAATTGATTGCAGAGAGGAAGGAAGAGGGAGAAAGAGAGAGAAACATCAATGATGAGAGAGAATCATCGATCAGCTGCCTCATGTAAGTCCCACACTGGGGACTGAGCCCGCAACCTGGGCATGTGCCCTGACCGGCAATCAAACCGTGACCTGGTTCATAGGTCAATGCTCAACCACTAAGCCATGCCGGCTGGGCTGGACTAGCTCTTGAGCTCAAATTTCCCATCTGCCACTAAGCAGATGATATTTTATACTTTAATACATAAGTTCCTATCTAAGAAAATTATTACTTAAAATATTCTGTTCATGTGATCCCATAAATAATAGAACTTATAAAGAAATGCTGACATTTTAGCATTCAAGCCATATTTCTCAGATTGCCAGAAATGGGGCAAATAATTATTTTTCAGGTTATGTGCCCTATTTTTGATTCCTGGAAACATAATTGCTATAATCGAGTTAATACTCAAAGGAAGTACTTGTTAAAATAATCAGGCTAACAATATAAACCTAGTATGTGAGGTGGCAGCGTGGATAACTTGGCTAAGTATTCAGTGAAGAACTAGAGTAACAGGGTGAATGAACAAGAAAAAAGAGAGAGAGAAATAGAGGAATGAAAGGAGTGTGCATTTTCTAAGAAATCTGAGACATTAAATTTCACTATATATAATTTTATGTTCTAGAAACTGCATCATATATAAGGAAAAAAACAGCAACACCTCTTTAGTGATTTTGCTAGTTGAGTAACCCAGAAGTAATATTCACGTTTCATTTCGGATTGTTGTTTTTTTCCACAAGAATGTTTAATGTGTCCACTATTTTCAAAATCAACTCTATGTTTCTACATTTTAAAAAAGATATATATATGGCATTGAGCACCAATGGCTGCTGACATCATAAAAAGAAAGCCACAAGTTAAGTGCCTCCTGATGGGAGAACCCAGGACTGCTCTGAAGTTCTTGGCCAAGAAATAGAACCTGAACCAGAGCAATTCCCTAGACCCAAATACCATGTCTTCCACTACACCATGGGACTGCAATCAGCAAGATTATGGGAAATTCTACAAGACAAAAATACAGGTTCTTTTCAACAAAGTGAAGGAGATGGGGGAGGGGAGGAGAGATTAAAGGAGAAGGAAAAATTATAGATTAAAAATAATCCCCCAAAATCAGTCAATTGCTTTACATAGACCCTGATTTAAATAAATTGTTAAAAAATGACATCTAGGAACCTACAAAACAATTATACATTTACCGTATATTTGATGATTTTAAGGATGTTTATTTTTTTAAACTGTGATTAATGGCAGTGTAGTGTATTAAGGAAGCTTATTCTTTTAGAAAGGCATACTGAAATATCTATAGATAAAATGATATAACCTTTAGGATTTACTTCAAGATAACATGGGAAGTAGGACAAATGGAAGGGGCTATGCATGAAACAGGATTGGCCATATGTGTTCATTTTTTGTAATCTTTATTGTTGAAAGTATTATCTATGTCCCTCTCCCCCCACAACATTGACTTCTTCTAGCCTGCCCCCACCCCAAGCCTTCACCATCCTATTGTCTGTGTCTATGGGTTATGCATAGCCTATATAATAAAAGCCTAATATACTAAGTATCTGGTTGTCCAGTCATTCGTTCAACCAACCAAACTGTAAAATGCTAATGATATGCTTAAGGCTGCTCAACTGTTTGCTATGATGTGCACTGACCACCAGGGGGCAGACACTCTGACTGGCAAGTTAGCTTTTTGCTGGGGTCCGGCCAATTGGAACTGAGCAAGTTAGCCTATATAATAAAAGCCTAATATACTAAGTATCTGGTTGTCCAGTCATTCGTTCAACCAACCAAACTGTAAAATGCTAATGATATGCTTAAGGCTGCTCAACTGTTTGCTATGATGTGCACTGACCACCAGGGGGCAGACACTCTGACTGGCAAGTTAGCTTTTTGCTGGGGTCCGGCCAATTGGAACTGAGCAAGTTGGGCCGGGCCGGTCTCTGTGGCAGCGCTAAGGATGTCTGACTGCTGGCTTAGGCCCACTCCCCATGTGGGCCTAAGCTGTCAGTCAGACATCCCCTGAGGGCTTCCAGACTGCGTGAGGGTGCAGGCTGGGCTGAGGAATCCACCCCCCCACCCCCCGAGTGCACGAATTTTGTTCACCAGGCCTCTAGTCTGACTGCGTGAGGGTGCAGGCTGGGCTGAGGAATTCACCCCCCCCACCCCTCGAGTGCACGAATTTTGTTCACCAGGCCTCTAGTACCAATATAAACTCTTGGTTAATCTTTTCCCATGCCCGCCACCCCCATTTCCTCTGAAATTTCAACAGTCTGTCCCATACTTCTATGTCTCTGGATCTATTTTGTTTATCAGTTTATTTGTTCATTAGATTCTACATATTAGTCATATGTGTTCATTGTTAATGCTTGGCCCTGGGTACCCAGAAGTTCATTACACTGTTGCTTTTGTGTATGTTCAAAATTCTTCATATATTTTTTTTAAAAGTTATGATAAAATAAAGGCATTTCCAGGATACTGCATAAACAATAAAAATAAAATGCACTTTTCAAATTCCTATTATTTTCTCAGAATTTTGGCTTTTTAGTATAAAATACTTTAGTATAAAATACTTTCCAATTCTATGAAGCTTTTGGGGGAAGGACTTTGTCTTCTCCCTTACATTTAAAATTTGTTTAGATAAAAGCATCTGTAGTTTATGTAATTTTCCATTTGTCATCAGACAGTTTCTACATATATACATATATTTTTGTTAGGTTGTAGACTTATTTTAGGATACAAGAAATTAAGATTTCTTTAGGTTTTTAGGTGGCAATACCTTTGATAACACTCCTGTTAATATAACATAAAGTGAACATGCTAACTTTTAAGATAATTAAAATTGACAACGAATAAATTAAATTATTCAAAGAATGAACAGTTTTGTTTAATAAAATGTAAACAATTATCTTACTCTGCAAATTGTAGTGAGAAACACTAAGAACATGAATACTAATGCTTAATTTGTTATAATTCATTCTCGTGTTAGAGACACTAATGGAAATATGGTCTTGGTTTTTCTCATCCTGGCATTAGGATGCTGAGTTTCACGGTCACTCGTTTCTATGTAATGTTTTTAACATTGTTCATTGGTTTATGGGTCTTGGCAATATTAGAATAGTAATTAATATCTACAATTCGCCAATCCAGACAGTTTGCTTAACGAGAATCACTAATTTTTTCTTTACTATTTTATCAGAATACCCTACATGATATCAAAACAGAAGTCACAGAAAAATAATAAAATCGCTATTAGGGCTTTACAAGACTAGTTTGTAGTAATATTACCTTTTTTTTTTTTTGCAAACTATAATGGATAACATATTCACCATAGCATAAAAACTAAGCACAGTAAATTGTAATTACTTATGCTAAAAGATCCCACACTGTACATCATGCTGACAGTTTAAGTCTCCCCAGTATAAGTGTTCAAGACCTTTGCCCTGTTTGAAAACAGCCAACTGAGCAAATGCAAGTGATTTTAAATTAAGGATGACTGTGCAATTACTTTAGGGAAGAAAAAAAAATTAGCTTGTCCATTAGTGTTATAGGTTGTTGTAAGAAAAAACATGCTGTCTGTTCATTCAATTAACTCCCAGCCTCAAGGCCACTGTTCATTTCATTGATAACATTGTTGATTAAGCATCTCTGCATTTTTAAAGGCTATGCTTTTAGACCATATCACCTTGATAACATGCTTCTCTGGGTTTGCTTGGATCTATTTGGTGCATTAGCTAATTGTCAGAAAAGGTAAATGATTTATTTAATAAATTTTGATCAAATTCTGTTTAAAAGAACGCTATACATGATCTCTTCTAATCAAAATAACTATACACATCCATGAACATTACTTCAAAAAGCAATGAAAATCTCATAATTTCTGTACTGAAATTGTTCAATAACAAAATGGAGGTGGAAACAAAAATGAAGACGCAAATCCCAAATAGCATCTTCTGCCTTACACGAACAAATATTTTCACTTTGACCTACTTAGCAGAAATCCTCTTTCCAAACAATTATATGACACAGCATTGCAATTACCAATTTTGGTTAAAAATTCCCGTTTCCACAAGGAAAGCATGACACCATTTTTGATGAATACAACTTTAGTTCATGTCATAAAGTAACACTAAGCATCTCAAGTTTCTATGCACATTTAATCATAGGCATTTTGATCTACTTATAGAACTTTATTTCTTGCATAAAGTATGATGACTATATTTTCAGAAACATATTAACATGCAAACCTCTTGCATCACAATGCATATATATATATTCTATATGACATTAAATACAAAAGGAGAAGTAAGAGTTTTACCTGGTTAATCACCTGGGCTGGTCTGAAGCTGAGGAGAGCAAATGGGTTCCCTGGCAATGTCTGATCTGGTAATCCTGAGCGAGGGAGGCCGCAGTTTAAAGGGGGGAGGGCAATTACAGTTTCAAGGGGTGGGACTTGTGTTCAGTAATGAATTCCCAAGGGACTGTTTCCAATAAGGGAATGCTACTGGAGACAATGAAACCATTCTCCATTTGTTGACCCTAGTTCTGTATGTACCATCTACTGTGGGTGTATTCATGCATCAGTAGAGGGAAATGACATATAGTTCACTGAGTTTATGATATGGAGGCTATTTTGAAACAAGGATTATGTAAAAATAAGATGGAGCTTTCATTTCTTTGAAGTTTTTCCATTGTGTAGTTATGCCTTCTCATTTTTCTCGATTGGGATGAAAAGTCATAAGAAGGCTTAACTGAGAGCAGTGTCGTCTCTGGCCTATGACGCAGGGAAGCCCCCTGACACAATCCACGTGGCCTCTGCCTGGCAAGTGTTATTGATGACACTGGGGGCTCACTAGTTTTGGAGCCCACCTTATTCAACTCAGGACAGTTTTATCCGTTAGATGTCTTTTTTTAATATTATGACTTCTTATGCATCATGGTTTCACAAAAATTGTATACAACCTCACACATCTCAGATTGTGTTACAAATCAGAGAGCATTGCTTGATTATGCCTGAGAGCTGCATTTTCCAGAAATGTTTTTCCCTTTTGCACAGATCTCCCAACTTATTCTGACACATTCTTCACCCAATGCTCTCCACTTTTTTTAATTCCTTATCTAGAATCTAACAACTTCTCACCACTTCAACCACGATTGCCCTAGCATAACTATCAGTTAACCTTCCCAACCAGCTTCCCCTTTTCTACTCTGATGCCCTATAACTTGTCCTCTGTACAGCAGCCTGGCTGATACTTTTTTAAAAAAATGTGTTTTTATTGATTTCATAGAGAGAAAAGGAGAGTAAGAGAGAGATAGAAACATCAACGATGAGAGAGAATCATCTATCAACTGCCCCCTGCATGCCCCCTCCCCCTACTGGGGATTGAGCCCACAGCCCAGGCATGTGCCCTGACTGGGAATTGAACCATGACCTCCTGGTTCTTAGGTTGATGCTCAACCACTAAGCCACACACTGCCAGGGCTGACCAATCCTTTTAAAACACAAGTCAGATCATGTCATTCCCCAATAACATCATCCTAAGTCATTCTGAAAATTCTCTAATAACTTCCAACCTAATTCAGAACAAAAGAAACTCTTGACAACGCTCTAGAAAAAGACTGGCTCCTCATTCCAACTCTCTGCCCTTACTTAACACTTACCCCTTCTCTTCCACTGACCCCCATGCTCCTTGAACTCTAGGCAGACTGGCCTTCCTACCTTTCCTCAAAGGGGTCAGTGGCACTACTCCCTCAGGAACCAGGACCTCCTGATTACCCTCCTAGAATACTCTGCCCCAGATGGGTTTCTGTGCATTTAGGTCTCAATTCAGATGGTAGTTTAACTATGGAATCTTCCTTAACTATCAACAGAAATGTCAAATATACACTTCATTATGGCCTTCTTACCTTGCCTTAATTTTTCTTTCTTTTTGTTGATGTTTTTTTTCTTTTTATTGAATTTATTGGAATAAATAAATTACACAGGTTAACAAAATTATATAGGTTTCAGATGCACAATTCTACAACATATCCTCTGTACATTGCATTGTGTGTTCACCACTCCAAGTCAGATCTCCTTCCATCACCATTTATCCTCCCTATACCCTTCTCCATCCCCCCCATCCATCCTCCTCCCCTGGAATTACCACAAAGCTGTCTGTGTCTATGGGTTCTTTCTCACCACCCCATTCAGTCCTTCAACTCCCCTCCCCCAACAGCTGACAGTCTGCTCTCTATCTATTTGAGTTGTGTGTTCACCACTCCAAGTCAGATCTCCTTCCATCACCATTTATCCTCCCTATACCCTTCTCCATCCCCCCCATCCATCCTCCTCCCCTGGAATTACCACAAAGCTGTCTGTGTCTATGGGTTCTTTCTCACCACCCCATTCAGTCCTTCAACTCCCCTCCCCCAACAGCTGACAGTCTGCTCTCTATCTATGTGTCTGTCTCTATTTTGCTTGTTAGTTCATTTTGTTCATTAGAGTCCACATATGAGTAAAACAATACGGTACTTGTCTTTCTCTGACTGGTTTATTTCACTTGGCATAATACTCTCCAGTTAAATCTATGCTGCCGCAAGGGTAAGATTTCCTTTTTTATGGCTGAGTAGTATTCCATTATGTAAATGTACCACAGCTTTTTATCCAGTCATCTGTGATGGACACTTGGGCTGCTTCCAAATCTTGGCTGTTGTCATAAATGCAGCAATGAACATAGGGGTGCATATATTCTTTCCCATTAGTGTGTCTGGTTTCTTCAGATAAATTCCTGGAAGTAGAAACTCTGGATCATAGGTAGTTCCATTTTTAATATTTTGAGGTAATTCCATGCTGCTGTGTTGGGGTCCAACCCCAGCATGTCCAGGGGAATACAGCAATGAACATAGGGGTGCATATATTCTTTCCCATTAGTGTGTCTGGTTTCTTCAGATAAATTCCTGGAAGTAGAAACTCTGGATCATAGGTAGTTCCATTTTTAATATTTTGAGGTAATTCCATGCTGCTGTGTTGGGGTCCAACCCCAGCATGTCCAGGGGTCCACCAACAGTGCACAGGGGCTCCTTTTCTCCACATCCTTGCCTCTGTTCTCTGGATGTGAAAGGGCTTGTACCCAGACTCTCATTCTGATACTGAGGAAGACATTCAGTCACTAGACAGATGCAATGTAGTTATTAGACAAATAAATATTTTTATTGCTTAAAAGTGGATATTGAATGTTTCTTTTTAAAAGCCATTATTAAACGTGTACTTTTAGCTCTAGTTGGTTTAGCTCAGTGGATAGAGCGTCGGCCTAGGGACTAAAGGGTTCTGGGTTAAATTCTGGTCAAGGGCACATGCCCAGGTTTCAGGTTCAATCCTCAGTAGAGGGTGTGCAAGAGGCAGCTGATTAATGATTCTCTCTTATCATTGATGTTTCTATCTCCCTCTCCCTCTCCCTTCCTCTCTGAAATCAATAACAATACACACACACATACACACACACACACACACACACACATATATATGAACAAAAGTATACTTTTATAATACTTCGTTTGCAAATGGAAACAATATGAATATAAATGTTTGAAAGAACATCATACTTTCCTCCCAATAAGGTCTCAATAAGGGAGTATTTGGAGCTTTGGGGGCATTTGAACACCTGTAAGCAGTGCAGTAATATTTCTTTAAGTAGAACTTAGCAGATTTCCTGTCAGCTTTGCTCCCTGGTCCTCGCTGCTGGTATTGCTTGCCAGTCCTTTCGCCCGGTGCTGAGCTGCAAGTGAAGAAAACAGGGCAGGGGCGCAGAGAACTGCCGCTTGAGCTTGGCACTCCACTGCATAGCCCTGAGGTCCAGAAGCACCTGGGAACATTGAACTCACATGCACACACACAGACTTTTATATAGAAGTGGATGTAGGTGTTTTTTCTGAATCATCAAATTTATGACACATGATTTCTGATAAGAAATTTAAATATAAACATGTAATGTAAATATCTAAAAAGTCATTTTGGAGACTTTCTATCCTGGGATCTCATGTTTATTAATGCATTGTACAGATATTTGATGCGTAGTAAAACTCACAAATCTTATTTAGTTGCCTTTTTTTTTAATGTAAAAATGAAAGTTAAGATGATGGCTTTCTAACAACTTTTCTAATCACTAAAGAGGAAGTATGACCTTTACATTGATTTTGGAAAGTACTTCTCAGTGACCTTTGCAGTAATATTCATAAGATAACTACAATCTAGGCTTTGAAAGTTATTTTCTCAGATCAAATACAAGATACCATTTGACTATTCTTCAGTAAAGGAATAAATTTGTTCCTTTCTGAGTTCTGTGTTGTGCTTATATTAAATTACTGTCTAACTGGTTTCCATCCACTTTCCTGATTCCCTTAATAGAAAATAACATTACTGCCCCAGGTCATTTCTCTTGGTATAAATGGATTACACACATATATTTTCTTTCTGCTCCTTTAGGGAGTTTTAATCTGGCAGCAGCATTTTCTGAATTTAACTCTGGTTAACAAACACTGGATCCATTAGTGGCCAAGGTATAGTTAGATGTTAATCAAATCATCTTACTCCATTTTGTAGGTAGACTGTTTTCTGTTAGAGAAAATTGAATTCTTAAAATAATCCTTTTTCGTTGAAAATGGAAAACCTTTTGGCGTGGTCAGCAGCTGTCCTTCTAACTTCTGATGCGGCGCGCAGTGTGATAGAAAAGGCAAGGACTTCTTAAGTAACACATTCACCTGGCAGGAGCCTCATTTTACATCTGCCAAAACCTGTCCTCTGAGTGCGGAGACACTCGAAATGACAATGTGCCTTTCACAGCATCTTTATTCTAACGTGTTTCAGAATTACAGGCACTTTTATTGTGTCTTTATCTTTCCTTCATGAGAAAGAACGCCAGAGCGCTTTCCCCACGGTGCTGGCTTTGGTAGAAGCCCTCTGTGTCCAAAGGTTAAAGTAAAGCCTATTATGCTGATTACCTTCTTTGCTCCTTCCGGATTAAGCCACAGGATTAATGATATTTTAAAAAATGGATTTAAAGAGTTATCTGCATATTAAAATGTATTTCCTTTACCCCAATCTCTATACCTTATGTCTTAAAAATATCCTTGGTTCTTTACTTAACCAGTTATTCTCCCTACTTCTAATACCTGTTCCTCCACCCTCGCCAGCCCCCAGGTAGAGAGGGCCAAGTTGGTATTGGAGGAAAGGGACAAATGACATTTTCCTTGTCATGAGTGTAAGCAGGCAGAAAGGAGACATTGTGCATGAAAATAACCTTATTTTATATATTGAGGCCCTAGAGCAGTGATGGTGAACCTTTTGAGCCGGCGTGCCAGCATTTTGAAAAACCCTAACTGAACTCTGGTGCCGTGACACATATAAAAATTTTTGATATTTGCAACCATAGTAAAACAAAGACTTATATTTTGATATTTATTTTATATATTTAAATGCCATTTAACAAAGAAAAAAAATGAGTTCGCGTATCATAGGTTCACCGTCACTGCCCTAGAGGGACATATTTAGAAAGCCCCAAGGTCGAAGAGTGAATGCAAAGGTTTGCTTTTAATTCTAATATTCTAACATGGGCACAGACAACTCCTGATTAATTTTAGTGCTCTTTTGGTTAAAATGTTAAATGAATAAAGAAAAGTAAGCATATAAAATAAGCATTTTGAAGTTCTTTAAATATGCAAGGCTATCACTTCCTATGTGCGTATGGTATTGACCCATTTAAAATAATTAGGCATCACCATTTTTTAAAAAATATATTTTATTGATTTTGTATGGTATTGATCCATTTAAAATAATTAGGCATCACCATTTTTGACCTGTTTATCGGAAAACTGAGCTGAGGAAGATTAAGCAATTTTATCAAGCAGCTTTAAGGGTTCTCTCCACCTTCTGTGCAGCCTTCTTAGAATGGTACCATCTGCACACCCGTAATATGACTGCAACATGTCCGGAAATGACGTCCGCAGTAGAAAAGCAAAGACTTTCTGGAGGTTCCATCCATAAGACTTGACTGAGTCCAACCCCTTCTCAAGAGGAAAGAAGTTCGAGAATTGGCTTCCAGTACTCCTGACTCATGGCCTGGGGCTCAAGGATTGACCCCTTCCATATCTAAAAACTACGTACTTTCTGCTAGTGGTATGATCAGGCGAAAGAAGAAAACTGATAATGGATCGGCCATAGCCAGTGTTGGCTGTTGCACCAGATGGGACTCCCTGCTTAAGATTTTTTCTGCTAGGAGGCAGGTTTACATTTCTTTCTTGAAGTTGTTTAATATATAATCTCCCAGAAAACCTGAGCCACCAGTTTCTGGAACAAAAATAACAATAACAATAGTGGTATTTTTCTTTCCAGCCATTTGGGATAGGATTAGTATATTTACCAAAAGTACTGAAATTCCGTGTAAACAAAATATAAAATATGAAATTTTACCATAGAGGTTTATCAAATAGTTGGGAAACCAGACTGTATTTTTGTGGAAAATGTACCCACTGTGGAAGCAATATTACATTTTAGTTCTGCTATTAACTAATGATGTTACCTTGGGCAATTTATTAATCCTTTTAAATTTACAGACTCAGTTTACTCATATAAAATGAGAATACTCTTGAAGGAATATTCCTGACATATACCACCTACCCAATAAGTGATAGTATTTTATGTAAATATGTAATAATAGTTATTATGTATGCATATAAATAATTATATTAGTAATAATATGCATATACATAACTATAAGTTATTATACATACAAATATTTTATATAGTAATATATAATTTATGCCCAGATATTTATATATTTTTGTTACTATTTACTATAATTTATGGGTATATCATAGCCATTGTAGCATGACAAAATCTATGATCTACATGCTTCCAAGGGAATGAATGTTCTGTCTGAAAAACATATGGCTCTCCTTTGACATACTCTTATTGTACATGCAGGTAATCATCTAGATGGGTTAGCAGTCTGGTGTATTAATAGGCTAACTGAACTCAATGCTTTTGTTTGCTATTAAAAACAGGATTTCTAAAAAAGCTAGCACAAGTGCCATCTGTGCAGTTTTACCTACAAAGTATCATGGAATTAAGTGCTATGGATTTTACATCCTACTATTGTAAAACTGAGCTCAAGTTTGGTAGGCATATAGAGTTTCTAATCATCACCTTGGTACCGAGGTAAACAGTTTCATTTGGAGAAATATGTGGTATAAGTTGTACCCTTACCTAGTCCAGGGCAGGAAAAAGCTCACTCATTCCTTCTTAGAATCTCAAGGGCTCTCAAATGGAAGGTCTGCATCAGGAGCTTAATGGATTAATCATTATTTTTTTAAAAAATTCTTTGTTTCTTTCTGAATTCACCTAAAATTCTAATTACAGAATAATTAGGCTATAATTAGATAAGCAGGACATTTTCATGCATTTTTTTATTTAAAGTAAATCTAATTTTTATCTAGCTGTTAAGAAGTAAAATTAGTTATCGGACTAGATATTTTAAAGTTGATCTCTTACATAGCCTTCCCTTACATTTTTAAGCACTTTTGTCTAATGTCTTAAGATAATAAATGATTGAACACTTAGATACATATTAAATACCACTTAAAATAATGAAATTGGCTTTACTTACACATTGAAAATAATTTAATTTAAGCTATTGATAAATCAGAGCAAGGTAATGGAACCAAGAGCGTTTCTTTCCTTAACATACAAATAAACTAAAAAATACGTCTGACTCTAAACATAGTTTTGTCCAAAAAAGGATATATTTAGCTTGAAGAAATTTTACCGAAAGAATACAAATTAAAAAGCTAAATAATATAAAATATTTCACTGAAAACACATCTCCACTAGTATAATTACCATGTGGAGATATTTAGCATAAAAGCAACCAGCAATGACTGTGTTTTTTGGAGGTTTAAGGTACAAGGTGGCTGTTGAAAGACTGTGTCACTGTATAAGCCAGGTTAGACAACTGATGGTTTCAAAATACTGCCAAATCTCAGTGGATTAATATAAACATGGTTTTTGCTCATATCACAGTCTCTAGAGTGAGTTAGGTGGCTCTCCTCCAAGCAACAACAAATGACACTTTGGTGGTAGCTAAATGTATCTGTCCCCATCATCAACTCTCCAAGAACAGATTTCGAACTGTTGGATGACAGTAGCAGGTTGACATACTGTAAATGTGGCAAAGTGGAGAAAATATCATCAATCTATGCCCTGAAATTTAATGACAGTTTCTAAAAGTGATTTTTCAGAGCAATACATGCAATTGCTCTACCTGTTTCTCCATATAACATAAGTGAGAGATGGAACTTTTGAAGGATCATAGGACACTCCATTGTTGACTGTTGAGAATTAAGGTCTACAAGAAGGTATTGTGATCACTATTGGAAAACACGGAGTAGAACATATTTTAGAGAACTGTTCCTTTACATAAACTTTGATTATTGATATCAGCAATAAGTTTCCCTTCTCTGTTTTTTAATAATTATTAAAAATATCCATTATCCTTAGATGGAGGCTATCTCCCACATTATTCAAGGGATGATTTTGAAGGGACTGTTAACAGGAAAGGGAGTACATGGTGGAGATTTTCTTTTAAAAAATATATTTTTATTGATTTCAGAGAGAAAGGGAGAGGGAGAGAGAGAGAGAAACATCAATGATGAGAATCATTGATTGGCTGCCTCCTGCACGCCCCACACTGGAGATCGAGCCCACAACCCAGGCATGTGCCCTGACTGGGAATTGAACCATGACCTCCCAGTTCATACGTCAACACTCAATCACTGAGTCACGAGATTTTTTATTTCTGCCTATGTTATGGATTGCTAAGGAAGAAAAACCCTCCCAGTGAGAAATAACAATCTAAATATGGTGGGTAAAATAAAAATTAAAAAGGCAAATGCATACCTGAGTTTATACACATAAACACATAAAACAAGTAAAATAAATCTGGATCAGCTATAAATTGAGTGGGTAAAGCTTCTATGGCCAAAGGAGCAGTGGATTAGGAAAAAGAGGACATGCAGTTTCTAAGTGAATAAAGAAAAATAAAATTAAAAAACCCAATCAACAAAAATATGTGAGGAAAGGTAAAGAAAAACAGAGGAATAAATTAGCTAGATATGAGACAGTAGAAATTAATGCCAAAATTTCAACAATCTCTGTAAGTATAAATGGACTTAATTTCTCAATTATGAGAGATCATTAGAGTGAATACATCAGGTCTATCTATAAGCTTAAGCTACATCTAAAACTAAAGAATGAAGAAAGGGTGGTAGTAAAAGGATAATGATAAACCAGACAAATACTAACAAATGAAAACTGAAGTGACTACACTATTGTAAGGAAACAGTTGTTAGTGAAAAAATGAACGACGAGTATTAAAAGGGTTATTGCATCGTCACAAATGGTTCAACCTCACTAAGAAATGTAACAATTTTAAACTAGAATCTAGCTAATAGGTAGTAAATATTTATGAGTAAAACATATTAGAACTATAAGAAAAAATTTAAAAATTATTTAGGGGAAAATTTTAATATACACCTCCCAATAATAAAATACAAATAAAATTAATAAGATTTAAATAACAATGAACATGCTTATCAAATGGACATATCCAGAGAAAGAAAAGGCACATTTTCAAACTATTCAACACAAGATATTATTTTGTAAATATGTTTACTTACATAACATACTTATGATTAAATAATAATAAATTATTACAT
>NW_006283588.1:1353617-1361749 GCF_000327345.1 Myotis davidii
GATTTCAACAATCTCTGTAAGTATAAATGGACTTAATTTCTCAATTATGAGAGATCATTAGAGTGAATACATCAGGTCTATCTATAAGCTTAAGCTACATCTAAAACTAAAGAATGAAGAAAGGGTGGTAGTAAAAGGATAATGATAAACCAGACAAATACTAACAAATGAAAACTGAAGTGACTACACTATTGTAAGGAAACAGTTGTTAGTGAAAAAATGAACGACGAGTATTAAAAGGGTTATTGCATCGTCACAAATGGTTCAACCTCACTAAGAAATGTAACAATTTTAAACTAGAATCTAGCTAATAGGTAGTAAATATTTATGAGTAAAACATATTAGAACTATAAGAAAAAATTTAAAAATTATTTAGGGGAAAATTTTAATATACACCTCCCAATAATAAAATGCAAATAAAATTAATAAGATTTAAATAACAATGAACATGCTTATCAAATGGACATATCCAGAGAAAGAAAAGGCACATTTTCAAACTATTCAACACAAGATATTATTTTGTAAATATGTTTACTTACATAACATACTTATGATTAAATAATAATAAATTATTACATATTATAGCTAGTAATTTTTAGATAATACATTTCTATCAATGCAAGTATTTGAAATGAAGACTAGCTAAAAATTAGTGACATAAAAATTGAAGCAAAGAAATTATAGTAAATAAAATAGACTTGAAGATGCTAGAAAAATATAGTAATAAAAATAAGCATGAAATTAATGAAATAGAAAAAAATACAACATAAATAAATAAAAGCCTAAATATAAATAAATAAATAAATAAATAATACAATATAAATAAATAAAAAGCCTAAGTTGATTCTTTAAAGAGACTAATAAAAATGATCAAATCTGGAAGATTTTTTTGAGGAAAAATAAAAGGCACAAATAAATCTTAGAAATTGAAAAATGGAATATAATTATGACATTTGTATTTGAGTATGTATCAAATTTGCTAGATACATAAGCTCCAAAAATACATCCTAAAAAAACACTTTGAAAATATAAACTTCAAAATATATGATTCACATTAACAACAAAATGTATAAAGTACCTAGGAATCTATTAATCATAAGATCAGATAAACTAGCTGGAAGAAAGTATAATATTTTACTAAAGGATATCTTAGAAAATGAACATTTATGAACAACTTAAAATTAATAGATACATATTCTATCTTCATAAAGAAAAATAATTAACATAATAAGAATGTCAATTATTTTTACCAATTCTATCTATAAAATAATACAATTCTAATAAAAATTTTGAGCCAAAACTGGTTTGGCTCAGTGGATAGAGCGTCGGCCTGTGGACTGAAAGGTCCCGGGTTCGATTCCGGTCAAGGGCATGTACCTGGGTTGCGGGCACTTCCCCAGTGGGGAGTGTGCAGGAGGCAGCTGATCGATGTTTCTCTCTCATCGATGTTTCTAACTCTCTATCTCTCTCCCTTCCTCTCTGTAAAAAAATCAATAAAATATATTTAAAAAAAATTTTTTGAGAGTATTTGATTGGCATTTAACAGGATGAATCTAAAAATTCATAAAAAACCAGAACCCAAAGAGGTAAGAAAAAATTTTTTAAAGAAAAACCTAAAGGGTGCATTTTTCCTGTTGTATAGACATATGAGGCAAAAACAGAAAAAAATAGCCAATAGTATAGAAATAAAGAGCCAAAGAATTGACTCACACACACATATAAACTTTACAGATGACAAGTTTGGCATTCCAAATAAGGAAAAATAAGAGAGAAAAAGAAAAGAAAATATTTAAATCATTTAGATTAAAAGAAAATAGAAAATTTTTAGAATTTTGGGGTGAAGAAAAGGATTTCTTAAGAGAAACAAAGCAAAAGGCTCAAGAAAATGATTAATAAATTTGACTGTTAAAACTAAAAATGTCTGGTAGCAAGAGACACAAAATATGAAAAGACTGAGACAGTCTGGGGGAAGTTATTTGGAATGCAAAAAATTAACAAAGATTAGTATTCAAAATAGATTTTTCAAGCTACAAATCAAAATGAAAAAGAAAACAACCAAGTAGAAAAATAGAAAAAGATATGAAAAGGCAATTCACAGAAGAGGAAACACGAATGGCCAAAAAACACATAAAAAAATGCTCAACTTCACTGAAAATCAGGGAAATGCAAATTAAAGTCACAAAGAAATACCATTTCTCAGCCCTCATACTGGGAAAAATCTCAATAGTCCAACAATAACAAACGCTAGTGAGGATATGGAGCAACAGGGCTTCTTTTCACTGATGGAGAAATATGGTTTTAGCCGTGCTAGAGAGCAGTGTTGTTATCTGCTAGATTGGAGATGTGTAAGTTAGGTCTGAGCAATTCCATTTCTAAATGTATATCCAGCAGATTAAGGAGGCTCTTACAACAATGACCATAGTAGCATTGCGAGTTTTAACAAATAACCAGAAAAATAAAATGTAATCAATAGCTGAGTGTATAAATTGAGGGGTGACCACCAAACATAATAGAAATATCAGTGAGAGATGAATCAGTTATAAGTAATATATGCTCTTGGATGGGTCTCACAAAGATGCCAAAAGGGAAACAGCAAGTTGTTGAGGAATTTACCAGTTTACTATGATCCATAGAAAGTTTAATAACCTTAAAGGGTATAATATATATGGTTTAGGATTCATACATATGTGGTAAGGGCAAAGAAATGCTTAGGAATGATAAACACTACATTCATATAGAGGCAACTTTGTGATGGAAACTGGAAAATGAATTTGGGGAAGGTGTACAGGAGGTTTCAACTGTATTTATAACAGCTGAGTATATGTTTTTAAGTATATGGTTGTTTATGATCTTATTATTTATGCCTTTTTGTATGTCAGAATGATTGCATAGTTTTTTTCTCAAAAGATACAGATTATAAAATGAACCATAAAATGTCTAGTCTGACAAGTATCAGACTACTATGTATGTATCCACAGATTGATTGGTAACTGAGGCCCAGAGGCAGGAAATAACTTAATCAATGCGAACTAATTAGTTAATGACAGAATTAAGACTAAAACCATGTATCTGACTCAAACTCCAGTGCCTCAATAACTCCTATTATTAAGCAACACTAGAGAATAAAATGTTGAGCTCCTTTTTGCAATTAGGAAAATTGATTCTGAGAGAAGTTGGATTGTTTTAGAATTTCAGAATTAGAAAATAGAACAGTGTTGTTTTTTTTCTACCACGACACAGTCAATAAACAGATTTATCAATAAAAGTGGCTTCAATGGCTATGATTTTTAAATCAAATAAAAGTTAAGCATGATAGAGGTGAATTTCCCCACAGAAGTTGCCTGCTTTGAAAATATCTACTAGCTGATTCTGATATATTATTTTCGTTTGTCAATGGAAAGAAGGACTTAGGGAGTAAATATTTCTACCCATGGAATTGAACAATAACTTCACTTTCTATTCAGAAGAACTGTAAAAATATCTTTGTTTTTTATGTATTCTGTGCTGTGTATGTATGAAGTATATGAGTTATATTTGTATAAAGTGTGTGTATGTCTGTGTGCTTGCGAGCCTGTACATTTTCTAAGGTGGTGGCAGGGAAGGGCATTTTCTATAGATATTCAATTTAAGGGGGCTTAAAGAGTGCTGGGAGGAGGGTGGCAAGTTTATAATATTAAGTAAAATCCACCAGCCAAGTCAGGAGTCCAGAGAGTCAGAGGACAGGTACAATGTGGCCCCACAGGTGAAGGAGAGAATGGGCCTCCCACTGCGGATTTGTACCTCCTAAATGGTGCCAGTAATCCAAGCAGCTGTTTATTACTTCATACGTCAGACAATGCCCAGGGAGGGGATGAAGATTCTAGGAGCCCAGCAGATTTACGGAGATCCCTTTCACTTGTTAACCCTTGAGATGCAACACAGCTACCCTCACGTTTTACAAACCCAGGAAAGCTACCCAGGTTTGTCTGGACATCTGAGAGGTCTTCCTTCTCCCATTGTATCAGTGAACTATTTAGCTTCTTTTGTTTTGGTAAATAGAGGTTGAGACGGATGGACAACAAACACACTTGTTTCCAGGTTCTGTGAAGCTCCCAGGTAAAATTATAGGTATAGAAGAAATTCAGTAGAACTTAGAATTTTAAAAATATTTAGACCCCCTCTCCCCAAATTAGTAAACCTAACAGGATTTCTGGAATTAGCAGAACAAACATGGGAGGGAAAGAATCTATTTGATTGTGTGTGTGTGTGTGTGTGTGTGTGTGTGTGTGTGTGAACGTACAGTGTTCCTTAATGGCTGTACCAATTTGCATTTCTAACAGAACATAAGGCCTTTCATTTCTCCACAGTCTCACCAGCATTTACTATGTGTTGTCTTTTTTATAGTAGCCATTCTATTAGGTTTAATGTGATATCTCATTGGGATTTTGATTTGTGTTTCCCCGATAATTAGTGATGTTGAATACCTTTTTATACACCTGCTTGCCATTTGCATGTCTTCTTTAAAAAAAAAAAAAGACATTGGAGTATACATCAGAAGGAAACAAAACCACTATCTCAAAGGGATATCTACACCCCATGATGACTGCAGCATTATTCACAATAGCTAAGACATGGAAACAGCCTAAGTGTCCACCAATGGCTGAATGTGGTGTACAAACACTGTATGATTAAGTCAGACTGAGAAAGACAAATACTGTATGCTTTTACTTGTATGGGGAATCTATGAGTCAAACTCAGAACCAGAGTAGAGTGGTGATTGCCAGGGGCTGGGGGAGTGAGGGAAAGGAGGAGATATTGCTCAAATAGTCTAAATTGCAGCTACAAGATGAATACGTTCTGAGGATGCAATGTACAACATGATGATTATGTTAGACAACACAATATTATATACTTAAGACTGACTAAGACAGTAGATCTTAAATGTTCTAAATACAAAGAAAAACAGGTGACATTTTGAGGTAATGGATGTGCTAACTAACTATTGCTAATCATTTCGCAATAGATACATATATACAATTAGCACACTGTACACCTTAAATCTGCATAATTTTATTTGTTAATTATACCTCAACAGAGCAGGAAAAAAAATCAATATGTGCTTGGGTTCTTACTAGTATATAGAGAAAGCTACTTAGGCTTAGCCTGGTAGAGAAAGTGGTGGTATATAAGGGTGGTAGGGGCAGTAGCAGAGACAGTATCTCTAGTTAAAAGATGTTCCAAGGAGGGTAACTGTCAAGGAGAACACTGGCAATTCAGATGTTACCCTGGTGTAAATACAAAGAGAGTGGCCAGAAAACTCTTTACTCTCCAAGTGAAGTTCCCCTTCATTTGGCTCCTGTCAAGGGTATATCTAGGGTCATACGGCAGAGTTGTACAGTAGTATCCCCTTACCTACAGTTTCAGTTACCCTTGGTCAACCTCTGTTTTTGCTGGCACATTGATTGTTTTTTATCACTAGTGGCACTTTATAAGACTGGTAGATAGGGTGGATAATTTCTTACGGACACCTGCCACTGTAAAATAATTGACCATGAGTGAGGTTGCCACCAGGGTGAAAAATAACTGTGACCAGTTTCAGAGAAGTACCCTAGAGACTCTAGACATATTTTTATTCACCTATGGCAGGGCAAGGTCTGTATTGATGGACTGTAGGAGAATGTGAATAGTATCTAGTAAGGCATTGCAGCAGGTAAAGGCTCCTAACTCAGATGCCACCACTATTTAACAGGAAGTCTCCATATCTGCTTTCTGGCAAATGGGCAGGAGTTAACTTGGACCTTGCTGCTCCAATGTGGTCCCCAGACTAGTAGCATCAGCTTTGCAGCCCAGATCTACTGAATCAAAATCTGCATTTTAGTAAGGTCTGCATATTAATTTGAGAGCTAGAGGAGACACACCAGTAAGAAGAAACAGAATTTTCAAAGACAGTGAGGCCTAAACCAGTATGTGCTACTTGGGAGAATGAAGCAATAAGACTTCTTTTTGAAATCATGTACTTCTTTATAAAAGTACATGAGCGTGTTTGTGCGAGGGGTCATAGGAGCAACAGCAATATTAGTAATAATAGAAGTAGCATAAAAGTAGTAAGAGATGCAGAAGTATTTGAGGCTGGAGACACAGGCAGGAATTCAACTTTGAAGAGTTTAAATTCATTGTCAATGTTCTGATGGAACTTAACTAGAGAGTGATGTAATGGAATGATTTGTAAAGATTGTTTTGGTATCAGAATGGGGATAAGATGGATGAAGAAAAGCTAGTCAAGTAGACTATTAGCAGATAATTGTGGTAACCCTGATAGTACATGATGGAGACCTAAACTAAGGCAGTGGTAATAGAGACTTAAAGAATAGGTGATTATTTAGAGGAGAGAATGCATAGACTGTGCAGTCCATTGGAGGAAGGAGATAAGGAAGATAGAGTCAGTAAGGCTGACCCGGATTTCCTGCTATTTAGGATAAGTCCCAGGAAACAGACTCTGAGGCAGAGATTTTGTGCAGGGAGTATCTGGGGGAGTGTTGGCAGGAATAGCACTTGTAAGTGGTTGAGGAAAGCAAACGTGGGCTGAGTGAGAAGTTAAGCTGTGATGTACTTGCAGTGGAGGGCTTCCCTTATCCTACATGCAGAACTGGAGCTGGGGTAGCCAATCAGAGTTTCCCCAACAGAGGCAAGGAGGGTGATACTTAGTTCCCCATATTTAACTATCACTGGATGTGGGCCTTCCCAAGAAAGGGGTATAACCTAGGACAAAGGAGCTCCCTTTAGCTAAGGACACTTTCTAGAGAGGGATTCATCAATAAGCTGTTAGCATTCCTGTAGCAACTGGGGAAATGCATGCCATGGACTTAAAGGGGGGATCTGATGGCACAGCCCCGAGACCACTATTCTTGTCTGATGTGCCCAGGCAGACGGTTTTAATATACATTAATTCAGGAGAGGAGAGGGGTTTGAGATAAAGGTGGGCTAATAAATGGACATGTTTATTTTGAGGTACCCAAGGGACCTCAGATTAGATCTGATTAATGAATCTGTTGGGTATCTGAGCCTTGGATTAGCAAAGATCTGAATTATAGATATAGGAATTTTCATCATAGAAGTGGTAGTTGAAACCATAGTTATTGTTTAAATCATATGAAATTAGAGAAGTAAACACAGAGAGTTGGAGAACAACATCATTTAAGTTTGGAGTATCAAATAGGCCTTTTAAAGAGTTAAATGAGTAAGTGATATGGCAGAAGCTGAACCTAAAAAATTATTTGAGTAAGAAAGCATAAGTAATATTCTCCAGGGCTTTGAAGGGCATGAGTAATTTAAGAAAGACTATTTCTAAAAAATCCACCTTGTGGATGCCAACCAACCAATGGCTTCAATAATAGCAGGCTCAGTGGAGTAATGGATCATGAGGACTTAAAGGCAGAGGACATAGATTACTGTTTCAATCAATAAAATGTTCTCACTTATAATTAGAAGAAGAGTAGTGGTTGGAGAACTAGGGAAGAAGCAAGTTTAGTAAAGGACTTTCAAAGATATTATTTAGGTGTGAGGAAATGGAGAGAATGTAAGGATCCCAGGGCTATGAAGATAGTAAGATCATGGGGGTGTGGGGGAGAAAGGAAGAAAGAGAGAGAGAATTTTATGAAGAGAGTGGCCTGACATTAACTATGACTCCTTTAGTTGAAGGATGTAGCTAGTCTCCCAGGTGATCCTCCTGGGAGGGAAGGGGAAGACGGGCATTAAATCCTTGACCCTATTCTCTTTCCACCCTTTCTTCTGCTGGTGCTCTCCATTCAAATGAAATTGAAATTAGGAGGAAAGGGATCTTTTGATGTAGTCCATCCTGAACAGAAGGAGAAAAATGGAGTGTGGACCTGAAGAGCAAATAGAAGATCTAGCACAATGGAGAACGAGTTTAATGCCACAGATGGACCTATGCTCTCTTTCTCTCTCACATCCTATCTAATAATAGACAAACATGGTAATTAACCTTAACTTCGCTACCCTTCCTATTGGCTAATCAGCGAGATATGCAAATTAACTGCCCACCAAGATGGCAGCCGGCAGCCAGGCAGCTGAAGTGAACATGAGGTTTGCTTGCTCCAGTGATGGAGGAAGCCAAGGTTCCCTGCCTGCCTCAG
>NW_006283588.1:1362229-1403837 GCF_000327345.1 Myotis davidii
CACAATCCCCCAGGGAGCAGGTCTAAGCCAGCAGGTGGTCATTCCCTGAGTGGTCCCAGACTGTTAGAGGGCACAGGCCGGGCTGAGGGCTCCAACCCCCCGAGTGCACAAATTTTTGTGCACAGGCCTCTAGTCTATAATAAAAGTATAATATGCTAATTAGACCGGACATCCAAATGACCTCCAGACATCATTCTGGATGTCCTTCTGGATGAAGCCATGGTGGTGGGGCCGAGGCAGAGGCAGTTAGGGGCGATCAGGCTTGAAGGTGAGCAGTTAGGAGTGATCAGGCAGGCAGAGTGGTTAGGAGCGATCAGGCAGGCAGGCGAGCAGTTAGGGGCAGTTAGGCAAGCAGGCAAGTGGTTAGGGGTGATCAGGCAGGCATGCAGAGTGGTTAGGGGTGATCATGCAGGCAGGCAAGCGGTTAGGGGCGATGAGGCAGGCAGGCGGAGGCGGTTAGGGGCAATCAGGCTTGCAGGTGAGCAGTTAGGAGTGATGAGGCAGGGAGGCGAGTGGTTAGGGGTGATCAGGTAGGCAGGAAGATATGGTTAGGGGTGATCAGGCAGGCAGGAAGAGATGATTAGGGGTGATCAGGCAGGCCAGCAAGCAGTTAGGGGAGATCAAGCAGGCATGCAGAGTAGTTAGGGGTGATCAGGCATGCAGGCAGAGGGGTTAGGGGCAATAAGGCAGGCAGGGAGCCAAGTGGTTAGAAGCCAACGGTCCCGGATTGCAAGACAGATGATGTCCAGCAGTCAGACATCCCCTGAGGGGTCTCAGATTGTGAGAGGGTGCAGGCCAGGCTGAGGAACCCCTCCCATGCATGAATTTCATGCACCAGGCCTCTAATGTAAAGATAACTGTCTCCTTTCAGAGAAAACTAATGGGGTCAGTCAGCTATCCCAACAATAGGAATGAAGAATTTCATATGTAGGACTAAAAGTATTCATAAGAAAATGAAATATATAATTTATAATATTAGAAAGTTCAAGAAAGTCAATACTTTTTGATACACAGAAAATATTCCATAGAAAATGTACATTATTAATAATATGTAGACTAAGATTATAATATCAGAGTATAAAAACAACAACATGATGTCAGAGTTTTTAAATTCATCCTTAAAAAAAATTGTTCTCAAGAAATGAAAAGCAGAGAAGCTTGGAGACTTACCAGGACTGAGTCCTTTACAGTCAACAACTGGCTCTTAAACTTGCAAAATATTTAGAGCATGTGTTTTTCTTTGCTTGTTAGTTTTCCCACACCACAGATTTTCTAGATTTTGCTAACCTAATCCAAGTGCCTGGCTCGTTCCTCCCTCGGCATCCTTATGCATTTCCTCTGTGGATCCAATTCCCTGTCTAAATTAGTACACATTTTTCTTGAAGGAAGGACCAAATAAAAAAGAATAAAAATGAGCCAACATTTCTTACCATTATTTAAGACAAACAATTCTAGTGTTATTCATTTCAGTTTGCTCACTTAAAAACCATGGCAGAGCTGTTCAAAAGAATAAATAAAAATCAGTGTTTTTTTTTTCATATGTGGTAAGAACACTTAACATCATGGCTACCCTTTCATCAAACGTTTAAGTATAGATACTGTACTATTAACTACAGGTATGTTGTACAGTAGATTGCCTGGGCTTTTTCATCTTGCATAACTGAAACTTTGTTCCTTTTGACGAATACTTCCCTGTGTCTCCCTGTCTCCAGTCCCTGGCAACTACCATGCTACTGTCTGCTCTAGTAATAATAATAATAATAATAATAATAATAATAAATAATCAACTACAACAAAGAAGCTAGGAGGAAATCTTTAGAGGTAATGAATATGTTTATGGCATAAATTGTTTCACAAGTTTATACCCATCTCTAAACTAATCAAGCTGTACACATTAAATACATACAATTGTTTGTACATTAACCATACTTCATTGATGTGGTTTAAAAAAGCATAGGTATGTTGAGTTTGAGTTTAAAAAAATTAATTAAAATACACATTTGCTGGTTATTTTTGGTAATGGAGGTATTTGACTTGGGACCATTCAGGGAAAAACTGGGAATAGAGGAAGAAGCAGGTAAATTCTTTCCAAGAAGTGTTACTCTTTCCTTCTTCTAGCTTTTGCTTATGTAGAGTATTCGAAGTAGACAGGGAAGCCCAGGACAAGTCATTGGGGTGGAGAGTGCGGAAATGAGTGGAGTGTGGAGAGAACCCTGGGGAAGCCTGGGTCTGCACTGGCTCTAACATGAGGGAAACCTCGGTCCCCTCAGGAGGTACAGATAAGGACACGTGGATGCTGGACCACAGGCCGATGTAAGAGGGCAAAGGCGACACTCAAGAGGGCCTTTTATTTTGAAACAGCCAGTAAAGCTGCTCCATCTGGGGATGGCTCTCTGGAGGTTCTTATTTTCTTTGAGGAAAATGGTTTAGAAGAAGAAAGGGATTTCTAGAAGCAGTGACTCTGTCCTAACCTACAGTTTATGAGAATTTTTCCTGGATGGTCTTAGCCCTCAGCATATCCTTAACATTGCTTTCATGATGTGCCAATTATAGGGTATGTTTATACTTACTGCCTTCCTTACTCAGTCCCAGGTATAGGCTGAGTCACTAGCGAATGTTAGGCAATATTGTTATGAAACAAGTAAAACGGCTCTTTGATTTACTTCAAATCAATCACAACGTAAAAATAATTTGAAAATATTTTTCTGGGCGTGGTGGGTGGATTAGGAATTAATGTGCACCGATGTCAAGACGAAAGGTGAACCCTATCTTCAAAGGTCCTGCTATGGACACTTTTGATCTTTGTCTCAAACCAGTAGCTATGGAACCATAGCAGAATCCGAGAACTTTACATTTGTAATAGAATCATTATTTTTACAGGGAACTTCAAAGTACCTACAATTTATAATTCATTTGTTGATTGTACACAAACCGTGTGCCAACAGAGCTTTGGGTCTTCCTTTCCTACAAGTGAACAAGCACATTCCTGCCCTCATGGAATTCATTGGTTCATTGTAACATTGCTAGTGGAAAGCACACCCTTTCAGTTTTCCTCAGGAAACATACCCCAAAGGTACCCAACACATATGGCACGTGAACCATAAGATTAGTCTCTTATTGTCTGAACAGCAAAAGTACCTCCTGCTGATGAGCCCGTACTTGTTTCAGGTTAGGGTTTGATGCAGGAAAACTTTTCTTTGAAAATCTCCCCCTTCTAATATGGAAGCGAACCTGTACTACCCTAACTTAAGTGTCAACTGCAGTTCCATAAGCAGTTTCAAGGACAGATATTTCTAGAGCCATTATGTTTTTAAAGTAAGTTGTCAAAACAGCAACAAAAATTTAAAGCCTTTCAGAATCATCTATACTAATAAAAGGGTAATATGCTAATTAAACCGGGTCGACCAGCCATCTTATGGATGTCCAACTTCCTTCTGGACAAAGCCATGGTGGTGGGGGCCGAGGCAGAGGCAGTTAGGGGCGATCAGGCCAGCAGGGGAGAGCAGTTGGGGACAACAAGGCCTGCAGGGGAGGGAAGTTGGGGGTAACCAAGCCTGCAAGGGAGGGCAGTTGGGGGTAATAAGGCCTGCAGGGGAGGGCAGTTGGGGGCATTAGGCAGGCAGGCAGGTGAGTGGTTAGGGGCCAGTGGTCCTGGATTGTGAGAGGGATGTCTGACTGCCGGTAGTTGGACATCCCCCAAGGGGTCTCAGATTGAAGAGGGTGCAGGCCAGGCTGAAGGACACCCACCTCCCATGCATGAATTTCATGCTCCGAGCCTCTGGTAAGAAATAAAGTAAGAGGATAATTTGATAGGCAACATGTGGCTAATAGTTTTGCTTTAAGGACCTGCCTTAGCTAATTCTTCATTAAATAGCTCTGAGTTTTGGTGTTACTGAGTCTATAGCATCAAATCAATGAATTTCTCTGAATCCCTGGCAGATGCCCTTGGCATTTTGAAAGGCTGGCAGAACTCCAGCCAGGTAACAAAAATGTGCTAATGACACTCTATTCTTAGTAACAATGAACACGTCCTTAAAATAAATACTTTGACTTTCAATACTCCAGTTCCATCAGCTCTTCTCTCCCTTCTCTAGTTTTTCCTTAGAGCTGTCCTTGAATATTAGGATTTAGTAAGGACTTTGAGGGGAAAAAATCCGCAGCAGGATGTCTCTGGGCATTCCAAGTCAAGAGTATTTATCAACAGTAATTTCTATTTTTATAAATTCTGAGATCATGTGGGTTTACAAGAAAGACTTGTCTATTTATTATAGTGAGGTCCTCCATGTTCTCCCATGACAACAGCAGGCACAAGCCTAATAATTTATCTTTTCCCTCGGTATTTACTTTGAGAAGAGTAACTGTTCTAACACTGATTTATGTGTGTGTCAAAAATGATTTCTGCTAAATATTTACATGTTATATATACAGAAGCTTCAATTTTCCCAGTACTGGGGTAATTTATTACAAAAAAAGAGATATGTTGATATTTTAAAAATGCAAAATCCCACTAATCCACATTAATTAAAACAAAAACCAGACTGAATTAAGATGCATCCATTTCAGGAGCTTTTTAAAGGAAGCCAGTCTTATGATTTCAACATACATGTACACACACACACACACACACACACACACACACATAACCAGATCAATTGTTACTGTTCAAAATCTTGAGATAATATAGTTTAGTAAACAGGTAAGAATGAGCTAGAGTTAATACCCATCCAGAATATAAAAATAACTTAAAAGTTCTAAAATAATGTGTTAACATTTAAAATCTTGCTTTGAAAATGTGTGTTCTCTCACACTCAAAAATATACTTTTTCATAATTATAATAGCTTTTGGTTGAGCACATATCATTCCAGGTACTGTGCATTTAAAAATGTGGAATCTTAAGATTTTTTCAAGGAAAATAAGACAATTTCCAAAAGGATGATATTTTTTAAATGTTTATAACTATTGTTTGGGACCCTTACATCATACCTAATAATAGACCAACATGTAAATTAACTGTCCCTCTGCTACGCTCACCAGCCAATCAGGAGAGTATGCAAATTAACCCAACAAAGATAGTGGTTAATTTGCATATGTAGGGGCGATGTGGTGGAGCGAAGACTGAAAGCTCTGGCCCGTGTGAAGGCCTGGGCCCCAGGTGCTGGAGGAAAACCAGTGCCGGCAGCCAGGGGAAGAGAAGGCCTATTGCACGAATCTCTTAGTGCAATGGGGCTCTAGTCTTATATAAAACTCTATTTTATCTACTTACTTAGATTGCTTAGATGGTTTTATCAAATGTATCTAATGTGTGGCACTATGTTAGGTTAATACCATCTTAGGGTAGCTTTATGCTCCATGTGAACTCCACTGTTATAGCAGAAGAAAAGTCAGCATGAGCTTTAGATAAGTATCTCATAGGAATGGAGTATACTGCCCCATTTCCACTGGATGTATATTCTAGAAATGCCCTTGAATCAGCATGTCCACAAACCCATGTTCCCCCAAATAAAAGTCATGGCTCACACCTCACTTTCAGTCTAGTCTTTTCAGTGCTTTTGAAGGGTTGATTGCCATAATAACCTCAAATTTTCATCTCTCTCTGTACCCATACCCTTTGTCAGGTTACTTTTCAATTCCTTCAACTGAAAGGTCAGAAAAGATTTTCCTAGCCTGGAACTCTGACTTCAACTATGTGACTTGCTTTGTCCGAGGGAGTTGGGTGGATGTGGCCACAGGTCTGTTCTGAGCCTGGTCCTGTAGAGACGTAGAGTGCTTCCACTTGCTCTTCTGCATCTCAGCCCTCACCACAGGGACATGCCTGAGCTTGTTCGCTGGAGGATGAGAAGCGCGTGTCCACTGAGGCCAGTCTGGATGGGCAGATCGGCCTGCCCACCCCCAGACATCTTAGCAAGCTCAGCCTTCTAAGGCAGACACAGAGCTCAGCCTTAGGCAAGCTCAGCCTTCTAAGGCAGACACAGAGCTGCTTAGAGACACTTAGCTGATTTCAGCTACTTGGATAATAGATGCTTTTGTTACAGGCAACTGACATTTTGTGTTTTGTTGATAAACAGCAAAAAATAACTAATGCAACCAGATGAGAAAATTCATGACATTAGAGGCAGGAAATTTATGCAGCGGTTTTTCAAAACAGAGGCCTTCCACCTCCTATATTAGAATTATTTTAGTGTCTTGTTAGACCATGGATGCCTAGGTCACATTTCAGATCCACTGAATCAGATTCTTTGGGGGGAGGTATCTGAAAATAGATATATAATCCAATAATTATTATAGACATTAACATTTGAAGATTGCTCATCTATGGATTCGATCTCTGAAAAAGACTTTTTTTTCCCTTTCTTGTGGTGGAGCAGAAATTTCCTCAAGCAAAGTATGAATAGCACATTTTTTTGGAGACCCCCTTCAGTTGTTCTTTTTGTTAAGTTCACACAAGTAGAGAAAAAGTAAGAGTCACAACGGAAAACAAACACACAATTTAATAGTTATGTCTGTTTTATGTTCTGTAAATAAAATATTTAAAGTCACACTGTAGTTTTGCAAACATAGACAAGTTTTCGGGAAAAACACCAAGCCAAATGAATTAAGTTCTGGGCTAAAACACCCAGTGATCTAAGTGTCTTGATATCTATATATCATAAGAAAGTTATTTTCACTTTTTTATTCCCAGTATACAAAGGATGTGAGAAATCCTGGATTTTATACATATAAACCTTAAAAGAGATAGTCTTAGGTAAATTTAATTAATTTATTTTTCTTCTTTCTTTTGTGGTTCATAAAAACCATTTGAAATGGCTGGTACTGAAAGTTCATATGACAGATCTGGACATAATAAAAACTCACACTTTCAGCCGAGGTTTGACTATAGCTATTTAATGATCTGGATTCAATTGTTGAAATAACATACATTATTTCTCTTTTATATCCTGAAATACTAACAAAACGTTTTCCATCCCTTTAGTTTTATGATGAACTTATTTTCATGTGATTTTTAAAATACAAGTAGATAAGTGGCCAATATTTGAGCTATTTGTATTAGTTAGAATTCTCCAGAGACAGACAACAAATAGGAGATATCTATATTTCTATATTTATACATATGATTTGTGAGATATACATGCATATATACATAGATACATACATATGTGCATGTAATATGTGTGTATATATGTAGATGAATATATTACAGAGAACCAAAAATGGAATAGATAAAGAGGATCAAATCAGAGATTTTAAAGTAAGGAAGCAGAAAACACCCAATCAAAACAGCAAAAAGAAAAAAGAATCCAAAAATATAAGCATAGTATAAGGAGCCTTGGGACAAGTTCAAGTGAACCAACGTTCACATCATGGGGGTGCCAGAAGGGAAAGGGAGAAAGCAATAGCCTTGTTCCATGCAGCTTGCAGGTTCTCTGTGCTCATTTTGTAGCGAGCTGGTGGAAGGAGACAATCACATGTGTGAAGGGGTTTATAGTGTGGTTCAGAAATGTTGGTGCACATCATTTCTGTTCATATTTTATTACCCCAACTGCAAAGGAGGCTGGGAAATGGTCTACTTGTGTGTCCAGTAAAGAAGTGAAAAGCTATGCAGACACTGCCTAATGCAGGTTCTCTGTGCTCATTTTGTAGCGAGCTGGTGGAAGGAGACAATCACATGTGTGAAGGGGTTTATAGTGTGGTTCAGAAATGTTGGTGCACATCATTTCTGTTCATATTTTATTACCCCAACTGCAAAGGAGGCTGGGAAATGGTCTACTTGTGTGTCCAGTAAAGAAGTGAAAAGCTATGCAGACACTGCCTAATTTCCTTTTCCACTGGCTGGCACTGAATGTTCATATGACAGATTTGAACACCATAAAACTTCCATTTCAGCCTAGCTTTGGACTCTGGTCTCCAGAGAGCAGACAAATGCTGCTTATGGGCTTATAAAGACCATATTTTATCGCTTCCATCGTGCACATTTTAATTGGTGATTCACCAGTAGCAGGGTCTGCACACTTTTTGTGTAAAGAGCCCAACAGTAAATATCGTAGCTTTGCTGGTGATAGAGGTACTGTCTCAATTACTCAACTCTGCCATTGGGACATAAAAAGAGCCAATGTGGGAGGGTGAGTATGTGTTAGAATAAAACTATCAATGCAGCTAGTTAGCTAGATTTTGTCCATGGGCCATAGTTTTCTGACTACTGTTCTCCTTGCAAAACACATTGCTTATATTGTCTCTTTCTTATGTAGTTTTTCCTAATTGTTATTGTAATTAAATGTAGTAAATTTACATTTATCTTTATACATCCTGAGTATATTTGGGGGGTGGGGTTGGAAGTTACACATAACTGTCATAGCAATCTAGTAGTTTGTTGTGGAAATATTTTTCCAGTGTGAGACTAGGGCTTGGGAAGAAACTGTGAGAATTGTTGAAGAGTTGCAATTTGTTTGAATCAGGACCTTTCCATTTCAAATTGGCAGAATACCAATTTAAAGAAGGTTTAAGGGAAAAAAGGGACTTTTATTGACTCATATAATTGAAGAGTACAGAAAGAGACCTTCAGGTATAGCAAAGGTCCAAATGATTGAACAAAGTTTTTAGAAATAAAACTCTATCTCTCAGCTACATTTTCTGTATGTGGTCTTTTGCTTTTAGATTAGTTATTTCCAAGCAATTTCAACATCTCTGGGCTTATACCCACTTGCTTGGTATCTCAGTAAACCCATGGATCTTCTTTCCCTTTTTAACAAAAGTTGTAGGGATAATAGTATTGTTCTAACTTAAGTGAAATGGTCATTCACTTATGCCTTATAGCTAAAGGGATGGGATAGCCCAGTTGGTGTGGCTCAGTGGTTGGGCATCGACCTATGAACCAAGGGGTCCCCAGTTTGATTCCCGTTCAAGGCACATGCCCAGGTTGCGGGCTCAATCCCAAGTGCAGGGTGTGCAGCAGGTAGCTGATCCATGTGTCTCTCTCATCAATGATTGCAGGGTGTGCAGTAGGTAGCTGATCCATGTGTCTCTCTCATCAATGTTTCTATTTCTCGATCCCTCTCCCTTCTTCTCTTTCTAAAATCAATAAAAACATATTTTAAAAAGCAAAAAGGATGAGATAGACTCTGATCAGGCATGCATCACATTCCCATTCTTTGGAGCTATGGGATGGATTTGGACGGCTTGGTTTTAAAAGTGAAGTAGATGAGGTTAATCAAAGGCAAATCCAGCTTTTGTATCAGAAACGGAGGGAATGTATAATAAGTGAGCAAAAACAATAGCTATCAACCTATGCTGCAATTTAACAAATTTATTTTTCATAACTTTTCATTAAACTTCAGGTGAATATATTTAAAAAACCCCATATATGACTGCTGTTTTTTAGGGAGTTAAGGAAAACCACAGAAAGTACTAGGAAGTTGAGTTCAATCTCCAGGGATACTTACTGTCAATACAAAATTTGATTCAGCTAAAGTCTGACACAGTGCTCCTACCCTCAAAAGATGCGTATCAAATGCCTTAGGGAAAACGATGTTATTTAAGACGATGAATGAAAATAATCTATTTGGAACATAATACTATCCGATAAATGAAGACTCTGATTTTGTAATGTAAACATAAAATTGAGGGTCAATACCACAAAAATATCAATTACCATTAAAATAAAGGAAGAATTTATTTAAGAATTAGATTTAAACTTACTCTAGTGTTACATATTCCAGATGTTCATATTTATTACTTGCCTGTTAATCAATACAGATTTGGAATTAAATGGCCGATTTGTTATTTTCATTTTGTTCTATATTTACAGCTCTGTGTGCCAAGCCAGCCTTCCTAGAATACTATGTAATTCTTTCATTCCACAAGGAAATAACATGTACCAGATGGTACAAGTACACACACATAAAGCCCAGATGTCAATATTTCCAAAACGTCATTTTTAATGAGTGAGGATGAACACAAATAGACATTACATAAGAGTTAGCATCCAACATTATTCAAATTCCGGGGGGAAAGTTGAGAATGTTCTCTACTATTAAACTTGTTGCTTATTTAAAATCATAGACAATTAGAATAGGAAACAAGTAAAATCTTTTTGCTTGAAATGTATTAGGAATACTTGTAAATCTTGAATTAAGGTACAAAAAGTCATCTGTAAATGTGCAACGTGAAGATGACAGATGATATGTTTCTGTTTACTTAACAGAAACATATGTGAAAATACTTGGGAGCCTCAACATGAGGCTTCATATGATGCCACTTGAAAAAATAAAGGTTAATGTGATGACGAGTAAAATAAATTCAGGAGATGACAGTCTTGTTCCAGTACGCCCTCGTGTAAAAACACATGGGGAATTTTGTGAAGTTCTAGGCAAGAAGCACTCCATGGAAATACTACAAACAGAAATTCACCCAGAAAATAGCAGCTGAGTCATTTGGGGGATGCTCATTACAAATGGAAATATTTAAGCTGAAGTAAAGAAGACTTAGACGAGAGAAAGCATCATCATAAGCCTGCCATATGGAAGAATCTGCAAAAATAGCAGGGGTCAAATTTCCCATTAACATAAAGTAAAACATTCTAACGTTAGTGTTGATTCAAAATGGAATAGGTTTTCTTGGAGGGTTGTAAGCTTCCTGCACGAGGGCCATTCATGGAAACCTGGAACTCTAAAGGCAGATAGCAGCTATTCTATCAATATTTTCAGAATGAATAAGTGAGGATATGGAATATGATTTAAATTTATTGAGCATCTACTACTTTTCTATCTAGGAAAATAGTTATATAATTTATTCAAATATTCCCTTCCACAGCACATATAATCTTCATTTTATTGATTAGATAACTGAAGTCCAGAGGCTAACTCACCAAAGATCACAAAATAAGTGAAAACCCAGAATTCTTCCAAAGATCTTTCTAGTTTAAAACCTATGCATGTGCTATGTAGGGTTTTTGGGTTTTGGTTTTAAGATTAGGATTGTATAATCCATTGGTTAATGTAGATAACATTGAGGTAGAGGCTGTTAAAATGCAGATACAAGAACATGGAAAAGGAAGGAGAGTAGAGGCAGGGCAGGAGTGATAAGTCTCTCATTTTCCAAAGTGAGGAGTAAAGTGGAACTATCATTAATGGACGAAGAATGAGTGGTTTAAATTGATTACTTAAGTTGCAGCAGCAACCAGGGAAATATCTGCAAGCAGTGAAATCACTATTGAGAGGAAAGAGCAGAAAAAAATGTGGCTTAAGTGAGCTGAATTTTCTTTACCTCTATCAAAAAGTCAGTAAACAATGTCTGCAGTCAATAAATCAAAAAAAATCAATATAATCACATATCCTATCTAATAAAGAGGGGATATGCTAATTGACCCTCACACCATTGCAAAATGGTAGTGCCCACAGCCAATAAGGGGGGAATACTCTAATTGACAGCCCCACCCTCAAAATGGTGGCACCCACAGCCAATAAGGAGGGAATATGCTATTGACTGCCCCACTCTCAAATATGGTGGCACCCACAGCCAATAAGGAGGGATATGCTAATTGATCGCCATGCCCTCAATGATGGTGGCACCCAGTCCCCTCAGCCCCCCCAGCTGCCCAGGGCTGGCCCTAGGTGCAGGCAAGCCTCAGATGGCGACTGCCCAGCCGCCCAGGGCTACTGGAGGCGCAGGTAACTAGGGCTGGCCGAGGCTTGCACTGCTGGCAGTGGCAGCAGCAGAGGTGTGATGGGGGCATCGCCTTCCCCTGATTTCCAGGTCTCCTCCCACCCCTGAGGGCTCCCGGACTGTGAGAGGGGGCAGGCCGGGCTGAAGGAACCCCCTCCAGTGCATGAATTTTCATGCACCGGGCCTCTAGTTAAGACATAAAGTGATAACTATGCAAAAAAATTCAGAACAAAAATGGTTTCCCACTGAAAGCAAAAATGAAGAAAAATAATGATTAGGCAGATGACTGTTGTTTTCATACTAACTTTTTCAGCAAACATTTGGGTTCTTAAACCACATGTGTGTTTTATGTATTTCTCAGATAAACATTTTTTAAAGTAAAGGTCTGCTATTGCTAATTAGTAGTAGAATTTCTGAAACATTTAAAAACTTTTAATTGTGATGAAATGCTTTTCTTAATTAATATGTCCATCTAATAACTTTGTCTCAGTAATATTAAAAAAATGAACATAATAAAAGGTGCATCTGTATCCCAATAGATAAAAATGGTGCTATTACCTTTGATGGAAAAAAAAAGAAACAATGGATTTAGAATAAAAACATTGTGATAATTTTCTGGAGTGCACCTCACTTGATAATTATTTATCTTATTTGTGTGTTTTTTCTCATTGCTAGGCAATTGAGATATTTGTACAATTGCATCACAGATTTTTATTATTGTGTGCTGGAAACTTTGATAATAAAATAAGAACTCATCTTGCTCATGAAACTCAATTTAGAGCAATTTTAGTATAAAAAAAATTGGAACAATTATGGAAGCAAACAGCCAAACCCTAATAAAAATCACATGCACTTTAAATTGCACGAGATCTGAATATAATCTCTTCTTTGTTAACATCAAATAATTATTCAGTAACATGAGGTTTCAATTCACTCAATACTCAATAGCGGTTAATGATAAATCATTTAGCAACATAAATTAAGTGTAAGAATCAATTATGTTTGATGTGTTGCCATTTCTTGATGTCAGATTATCCACTAACCTCTGAATTATTTTTTAATTGGAATAACTTGCATAAAAGTTAGAAGAATATGAGCTTTATTATTCAATATTATTTGTAGCAATATATTCATAAGGTTGGCGATCTTTGAATTGTAGAGCACTACAATTGCACAAATGGGGTTGGTGAGTTCTTATTTCTTGGCTAATAAGAACTTCCATGGCATGTGACTGTGGAGGCATGATCTTGAGAGCAATCCAAGAACTGCTACCTCTCTTAGGGACCAAGGAAAGGAACATGCAGACTCTGATAAGAAATATTTACTTTTTTTTAAAGTAGTTTTTTAAATTAAATTTTAACTTTGATCCAGTTTCTAGACATTTAAAACATTCCCCAGAATCAGGAAGTTATACTTTGAAATTGATTTTGTTTAACTTGCCTTGGGAAGACATTCCGAAATCCTCAGTCCTCAGATTGACTTCCTCTATTTTGACTCCCTTGCTTTTTCTCTGACCTGTCACACAATTTGCATTTTTGATCTCTCTACACAAAGTTTGTAATATGTAAATCTTGAATAATTTTCTTAATGGCTAACTACAAAATTCATCCCACTCAAGAATACCTTCTGGTTAAGTTCTCTTTTCAATTTGTTTTTGCAAGTTTAATATAACCCACTCTTATTACACAGGTGATCATGAATATGACTCCCAAATTTGCAAATGACACATAAACACCAGATGGTTGGAGCATGGGGAAAGGAATTAATACTCTAGGAAGACGGCCTAGAGCAGTGATGGCAAACCTTTTGAGCTCGGCGTGTCAGCATTTTGAAAAACCCTAACTTAACTCTGGAGCCGTGTCACATATAGAAATTTTTTGATATTTGCAACCATAGTAAAACAAAGACTTATATTTTTGATATTTATTTTATATATTTAAATGCCATTTAACAAAGAAAAATCAACCAAAAAAATGAGTTCGCGTGTAACCTCTGACACGTGTGTCATAGGTTCGCCATCACTGGCCTAGACTAACATTTATTACCTGCCTTCTTGTACCTCCTATAGTTAAGTTATATCAAATTCCTAAATTTTGT
This sequence comes from Myotis davidii, assembly GCF_000327345.1. Classification (NCBI taxonomy): domain Eukaryota; kingdom Metazoa; phylum Chordata; class Mammalia; order Chiroptera; family Vespertilionidae; genus Myotis; species Myotis davidii. The sequence goes on from NW_006283588.1 coordinate 1,375,983, forward strand.
TTGTTGGGGAGAAACACAATTTTGAAAAATGTCAAGTAGAGCCAATTACTGTGGAATATGTTGCTTTCCCCAATTATCTACACACTTGTAACCTCCAAATCATGAGACATATAGAGGAGAAAACATATAGAGAGAGGAGAGAAGGCAGGGGAAGAGGAAAAGACTATGCAAATAGAGATAATGTGTTTAAATGATCTAATATGAACCAAAGTATCCATGTGAGAGTTCATTTAGTGTCTGGAATCCCAAGAGAATACCCTAGAACAGGGGTGGGCAAACTTTTTGACTCGAGGGCCACAATGGGTTCTTAAACTGGACCGGAGGGCCGGAACAAAAGCATGGATGGAGTGTTTGTGTGAACTAATATAAATTCAAAGTAAACATCATTACATAAAAGGGTACGGTCTTTTTTTTTTTTTAGTTTTATTCATTTCAAACGGGCCGGATCCGGCCCGAGGGCCATAGTTTGCCCACGGCTGCCCTAGAAGTTAAGCCTTTATTTGAAGGTGAAGTTGATCCTTCATAGGATTGATTTCTATGAACGACACGCATGATTGTAACTTAGAATGTGTTGGCAAGTATGTGGGTTGATGGGGAGGTGCCTCCAAAGCACTTGGATTCAGTCTTTAAAAATATTTAGAAAACGATCTTTAAAAGGTTAAATTATTGATCCTTGTGGACATCTATTTGCAGGCAATTGCGGGACTTCACTAGGTCCATGCAGGAGGGCGTGCCCCCGGGGCATTTGCCTAGGCTGTGATGATCTGCAGTCAGGCACCCTGCCCTGTGCAAATGGAGCTGGTCACCAGCTCTTATGCACCTGTAACCCTTTAATACTGACGGTATCATAGTATGTTTTATTATGATACTCTTACCATTTCTTTTCCATTGGGTAATTAATCCCACTTTGAGTTTCCTTGAATGAATTTTTTTTTTCAAGCCATATTCTTTTTCAAGACAGAGGAAGTTCCTGTGAAACTGCCGTAGTATCGCCAAACCCCTGTTACATTTTGGAAAACATGTACTATATTGTGATTCTTTCTAATAGATAGTGGGTTTGGGTTTTATTTAGACAGGCATATGAGGTATAGGAGGTATTTACTGTTGGAGTTTAAAAGTTGGGATTAAAGATCATATTTGAATTCAGGAAGGTTCATTGTGTTTCTCACTTAAACTAAATGATAAACCTTATTAGGCAAAACACACAACTTGTAGTTGAAAAGTAGAAAAATAAAATTAAAAAGTCAACCAATCTATTCTTTAGTCTCCCACATGTCATGTAACTGCCATTTAAAAAAGAAATCCATTATTGGTTAGATTATCTTTGATAGAGTACAAAATTGGTGTAATAGAGCAATGGGACTCTTTTCAATCATGAGTTGTTCTTCTCTCTCTCTCTCTCTCTCTCTCATCCTTACCTGAGAATATTTTTCCATTGAGTGTAGAGAGAGTGAAAGAGAGAAACATCGATGTGAGAGAAACACATTGATTGGTTGCCTCCTACACGTGCCCTGACCAGGACCTGGGCCATTGGAGAAGCCCGCAACCGAGGTACATGCCCTTGGCCTGAATCGAACCCGGGACCCTTTAGTCCATAGGCCTGATACTCTATCCACTGGGCAAAACTGGCTAGGGCCCTTACCTCTATTTTTAAGTTTCAAACATTAAATTATATCATAAAAGTTCAATTATCCATAATGCCAGAAATCTAACAGGGCAATTCCAATTTTGCCTTTTCCTTCCTTACCTTTGACAGGAGCATTCAGTAGGCACAGAAACAGGACTTAAATCCTTTAGGCTGACATGACACAGGGAGTTAGAAAAGGGAAGTCAAGAAAAAACAGAGTAAAAGGTTTACTGTTTCCAACAGGGCAATCTTCCCACAAGTAATTCCTTTTGGCCCCAAATCAAAGGGACTAGATAAGCAGTTCCTCCCACCATCCTGGGAAAAGCGCGGAACAAGCTGCTTTCGCAATCCACTCGGAGAACTGTGGGAACTATGAGATTTGAAATGTGGTCAAGGTGAGGTCTGCGAAGGGTCATTCACTAATGCAAACCTTTACTGAAGACCTACTACGTGCTGTGCTTTGTATGATGCACTGGGAAGACAAAGATGAATAAAATACGGTTTCTGATCTTGCAAAGTTCATGGTCAATTGGAAGATGCTGATGTTCAGACAGATAAGTAATAATAAAACTTGGCAAGGTTGTAATAGACGTATCAATAGAGTTTGGCAGGAACAAGGTGAATAGACAAATTCAATTTGATTATAGAACTTGGGAAATTCAAAACTATAGCTGGCTCTGGAAGAACAAATGACGTTGCAAAGTGCCAGATATAATGATTGATGGAGGAAGGGAGGAGGATTTCTGGTTACCCAGGTAGATTAGTTCCCCGGGACACCTTGGTAGGGCTCCTCCTGAAGATCAGAAGGAGACTTGGCAATAGCTATCATCTAATTTCAAATGTACCAGACACGGTGCTTACTGCTTCACATGCTTTAACTCATTTATTTCCCCCCACAACTGTTTCAAGTTAGATAATATTATTTCTATTTTACTAAGAAGGAAACCAAACTCAGAGAGGTTAAGTAAATAGCTGAAGGTCACCGAGATTCAAATCCACATTTGTCTGGTGCCCGGTGATCAATGAGGTCATTCAGTCCAGCTACGCAGTTGCTAGACTATCAGAAAATGTAAAACTGTCTTGGGTAACCAAAGAGAAATAGAACCTTGAAAATGGACAGACTGCTTTCATTGAAAAGAAGAAAATACAAAAACAAAGAAAACTGTATTCAGAGCTAGGGGAGTCTGAGTGGTCAGACCAATGACCTTGATAATGCTTTAAAGTCCTGTAAATCATGCACGATGGTCATTGTGGTCTCTATATATACACCTTTATATAAAGCTTACATACCTGGCACTTTAATTCAGTAGGATTCGCTTGACAGCATCTACTGCAAATAGAGCCTTGTGGTGCCTACAATTATAATTTTAATGAGACACTGCAAGCTAGAGGTGATCTGGAAAGACTGCCATGGCGAGATCTAGGCTCAGGGTAGGTGTTCTGAAGTCATGTAAAAGTTAATTAAAAATATGTACCTTAAGGACATTATTATACTGAAGTTACGCCAACCAGATAAGCTGCCTGACACTATTGCTAGTAACTATTTAAATTCACTATTAGCAAAGGTTAAGATACACTTTTTTGAATTTATTTTTTAATTGTAGTTGACATAACAATATTATATTCTTTTCAGGTGTACAACATAGGGATTAGATGTTTATATACCTTTCAAAGTGATCACCTTGATAAGTCTATTTAAAATATTGTGGTCATATATAAGTCTTAAAATTTATTATGTTTCTTTCTTTTTAAAAAATATTTATTCTGTATCTTGTGTTGTTTTCTCCTAAGATTAGTACTAATAAATTAGAACAATCAGCTTTGCATTTATTAAGCAAAATCAAGTAATTACAGATCATTTAAAAATTATCCATATATTGCCTCTGTACCAAAAATTATTTTAAGAAATTGGGTAGTATACTGTGTTTTTGTTTGTGTTTGTTTGTTTGTTTGTTTTGAAAAACAGCTATTCTAAATGGGAAGTCACAGGCCAATATATTTACCATACAATGTGGTTGAAATACTGAATATTTCTAGCGGGGATAAAGGATTACGATCTTGCGCATAGATGGTGAATAAAAGATAGGGCTGGATGTGAGGTAGGCATCGAATTAGAAATAGGTTTTTATTTAACATCAAATCAAGTATTTGACTGTGTTTTTTTCTGAAACTTCCTTCTTTCTCTCACCTCTCTGAGGCTAAATTAGAATATCTTTCCTTGCTTTATATTTTAGCCCTCATTGCTCATCTAGAACCATGCCTTCAGGTGACTGGAGGTCCCACTCCACACTTTCCACTTCTTTCATCTTAATAATCTTAAGCTTGCCAGTGTTCCACTCTCATTCCCCAATACCTCAAGGCGATTTTCAAAGAGTGATTCTTATAGGGAGAAGGATAATGCAGGAGGACAGGTGCATAGCCACATTTTGAGTGAGGATCATCAGTCAAATCCGAATCATTCCATCTCCATCTGCCAAGTTGATAACCAGGGAGCTACAGAGATAAGCGTTGATTTATTAATTCATTCACTGACCTGTTCATCTTTTTACTCACACAATATATACGCTTGCAGCATGCCTTGAGCAACCACGGCACTTCTGGGGAAGGAAAGTACAGGTTTTCGGAGAACAGCTAGTAGTATCTTTGAGGCGGGAGAAAATATATATTTCTACATGAATATTAATGTGACTGAGATATAATTTTAGTGTGTTTAATATAGCCTGAAAATTATTCTCTTGTACACAACTCTTAAATTATGTTGAAACCACAAGGTCCAATGTTTATTCTTCTTAAATGTTCAGAAAGTATGATGCTTTTGGTTGCAAACAAGCACTCATTCGGGAATTATTACGCAATATGACTAAGCAATGCAATCCATCATTTACTGTTTGCACCATGTTTATCTATCTGAAATACGCATAAAATAATAATGTGATGCTACAGCTTAAGACCCCCAGAGGCATCTCATCTCAGCATAAAATCTAAATTACTTTCAGGGCCTTCAACACACTCGTTGATTCACTGTACTTCCATCATTCCAACTTTTGTTTCTGCCTTCACTCAATTCAAGACAATTACATTGTCAGGACCTTTTCTGTTCATTGTTCTTGACATTCTCTTCCCCCAGGTCTTAACAAGGATGTCTTTTTCTCAATATTTAAGTTTAATTCAAAGATCACCTCTTCAGGAAGCCCTCCTGGTTTCTCTACGTCACCTTATTGGTTTGCACACTCCCTTATCTTCTTTTTTAAAGGCAGACTTTCTTTCCTGTTGACTGCTATATGTCTTAAACACACAGATAATAGGTATCTGGCTTATCGTAAGCACTCAAAATATAGGCTAAATAGGATATAGATTTTCCTTATATCTTAAATGTGATACAGATTTTTCCTTGGTTTGAAGATCCAAGGAAAAGATGGGTAAAAAGGGTTGAACAAATTGTTACACAATTTTAATTTCAGAGAATAAAAGGAAATCACTATGACATACAGTCAAGCTGGGCGCATGTTAGCAGTTGAGGGTGTGTATGGGCATGAGGGCGTGTATGTACATTAAAAGCCTAGCATGTTCAGTGTGTGCACATTATCTAACTTAATAATCAGAGGAACTACAGGAGGAATGTGTAACGATGATAAGGAAATCCTGACTCATTAAGCTTAGTAAGTTTTCAACTTATTCAGGGAATAAATCAATTGAGCTGGAATTCAAACCCAAGTCTTCTGGCTCCAGAGTCCATGGTACTTCCTTAATGTCCTCCATATTTAGAAGTACCTCTTCACCATTAGCATCATTTCCATCCAAAAATATTTTTTTATTAAAACTTCTAGTAAAATAAGTGTATTTTGTCACATAAAAATGAATCATCTGACCTACCAGAATGTCAAACTTACATAATTCTTGGAGCTATGGAATATAGTGAATTCTGTAGTCCCAGTTCGGAAGTCTAGCACATTTCAGAACAAACTAGACTTTTAGAAGTTAACATTAAGAAATACTGCCACCTTGTGGCAATTTTTATAGCAGGGACACCCCTGCCTTCTCAGGAAGGGTTTTATGAAAGCCTGCTAATGAATTTGCATTTTATCCATTGCACATCTTTGAAAGTTGTAGACACAGAAAGTACATTGTCTACTGACTATCGAGAAAAGAACTAAAGCCTGGGAATGCTACTCATAATTAGACCCCCTGTGTTTCAGGGCAAGAAAAATCTGTCCTGTGCCTCAGCATGCAGTCGGCACTTTTCTGGTTTAACTTATGGGATATGAAGGCGACAACTTTTAGCTCCATGCCTTACCTACTGTTTGAGAACATTGGAATTCACATGGACACTCAGGGAGGGGGCAGAGGAAGGAGAGAATGATAATTGAGATGGAGGCCTCAGCTCCATTGCTCATTCTTTTTCTACCCCAGATCAAGAAACATGCATGGCACAAGCCTCATATTTAGTAGGAATAAAGAATCTAATTACAAAGTGACTTTCTCATTCATTAAAGCAAGCTTTTTCTATAGTTTGACCAAGATTTAATATTCAAATTTTGGGGTTAGTTATGAGGGATGCTCAGTCTCATCACCTCTCACAGAAATGAACACTCTGCTGTTTAGACAGGGACACTTTTTTCTTTTCTTGTGGAAAAGTTGGAATGGTCTAATTAGGGCCATTGTCCACTGTCCTTAAATAAATGCATCAAGATCGGTGAACCATTTACAGAAGTGTAGATAATATTGAGAAGGAGGAATTGGTATACCTAGAGAATCTTCAGGCCTAAGCCTCTTTGTCTGAAAAGTATGCTGGCTTCTTTTAAAGGTCTGTAAAGATTATTCTGCCCAATTAGTGTCTCGAAATAGTGTGCGATTGGATGTCATCTTTAACCTGCCTTAAGGTGAGAGTAAAGTGGGTGGATGACACTTTGTGCTTAATATTTCCGCTCTAAGGGAGATAGCAAAAAGAATCAGAAAATGTTTCCCACACTACACTGGGCTATTGGCTATGCCTTCTAGTCCCACCAGCTCCCTTGACTGAGTGAACCTTGGCAACTCAAGGGTCCTAGACATTGAAGAATCCCATCCAGGCAGAGTGCTGGAGGCTGTGTAGGCAATGCCAGCAAACTTAACATTGCTAGGATATTGATAGAGATTAACTGATCACTTCCTTGATGTCCTGAAACGTACATGCAGTGTGGCAAGAAGCACCTAAGTAAGATGTGGTCTACTAGTGAGATGGGGTATCTAGTTTTGGCCGGCCTTAAGAGAAAAGAAAATTTGATTTCTTCACTGGCATTTAGAAGCACTATCATACTAATTGTCTGAAGTACTAAGATGCACATGGTTTAATGGAATGTCTGCAACATGTCTTCCCTATGCCGTGAGCTGGGTGCCTCACGATGGGGTGAGTCAAGCAAGCATGATCCTGACCTTGCTGTGTACAGTCAAGTGAGCATTTGAGATCAAGAAATAAAAAATGATAGAAAAGGGTTTAAAGAGGAAAAGAGCAAAGTGAAGTAAAAACATAAGAAGCAAAGCAAACAAACACCCGGAAGGACATGGTCTTTGCGGGACTGAGGGGAAAGCAGGGACCAGCTACAGCTGGAGAAATAAACAGGGGTCAGATCTCTCAGGCTCAGAGCTTTACTGCCAACATCTACAGTCATTGTGGGTGAGCGGAAATGAAGTTAACATGGCATACCTGCCATGCGACCATTTTATTTAAGGCTCACAATAACTCTATATTTTCAGCGTCTCAGTTTTGTAGATGGGAGGTAGGATTTAAATCGCTCAACGTCACCTGAAAGTGTGTTGCAAACCCTGGTGAAGAATCCGGTGAGAGGTGTGTGTTTTTCTGGTGATACTTAAAATACTAAATACGAAAACTTAAAACACGAGTATATTTATCTGTCAAACAGTGTGTGCGTGCACACGTCACACATTCTTTACATAAAGACATTCAAAATCAGAGCATTTGAAATATTTCTGGGGGCTGTGGATCACAGGTTCCATGGGTGGGTAGTAGGGCGTGTAATCACTGTTTGGGACCAACTCACACCAACTCAAAGTCTGCCTGGCTGAGTTTGCGTCTCCTTCCCTCACCCTCTCAGTCCTGCCGTTGGCCGCCTCTGCCTGCTTCATTTACCGTTTCCCTGCTCCCCCTTTTGACTCTCTTTTATCTTTCATTCTTTTTCTTCTTTTCTCTCAACTGGATGAGAGTTCATATTGGTTGTACTAATTAAATACTAATGTATTATCTCATCTTAGAAATGCTATAATGTAGAGTTGTCAGGCCAAACAAGTACGCAAAACCAACAGCAAAGCCAATAAAAGATCCCACAAATGAATTGCTGGATGGAGAACAGCTTCCTATGTGGGGGTGAGGAGACCCCTATGTGAGCCCTGTGGGTGTCAGCCCTTGGAAAGCACGAGGATTTCTGTTTTCTTATCTGTCTGATGAAGATAGCTTTTGGCTTTCTGATCTCATAGGGCCATTGTAGGGACCAGTTCGGATATTGTGAGTGAAAGTGATTTGTCACTAGTAATGAGACTTTAAAAATTACTACTACGTTCACTACCGGTGCTCATCATATTGGTCATCTGACCCATTCCTATTGTGGCTACACTTTTTTCAAGGCTTTTAAATGAACACTTAAACTGTTGAAGCACACATTACCATAGGCTAATTGCCTTTAAATCGTGAAAGAACGGCGTGTGTGAATATGTGTGTGTGTTTTCACTTGGGAAAGGACACTGTGGTTTCGCTGACTTGGAATAGCTTAGCTTCCTATTCACATTTCCCGGCATGTTGTTATGGCGCCATCTGCTGGAATTTGTGGAAGTTGACACCAAAGACTTGAAAGCATTTCAAATACGTATGAAAACAGTTAAACATCATTTAAATCTTGTGAGCTACAAATACCCATAAGCTTTGTTTAAAATAATGATTCATCCTCTTCATATACAGTGGGGCCTTGACTTATGAGTTTAATTCGTTCGGAGACGGAGCTCGTTAAGGAGCTCGTTAACTCAAATTACTCTTTCAACTCAATGCAAAAAATTGGCCAAGACACAGCTGGCATCTCAAAAAACTCGTTAGTTGGGACACTTGTAAGTCAAGGCCCCACTGTATTATAATACATATATGCAACAAAATACTCCATAGTGTTTAAAACAATAAAATAATTCTGAAATGAAATTAGTTCCGAGATTTATTAGAAAAATCTAAGGAACAAGGTGAAGAACAGTTTAATTGTATTGTATTAATTTAAATAAATACCACATACATACATATATATGAATACTTTTAATAGAAGATATTATACATGCTGGCCTTTTAACTCTAATTGGTTACTCGGGAGCAAAAGGCTTAATGAAAGTGAGGGTCTGTTAATTTTTTTAATGTCTATATTTTTCTAATTTCTATTTTACACATATTTTACTTTTATTTATTTTATTTTTAATAAAATGATCTAAGTTATCTTGATATTGAGAGTTTGAGTCATTTGTTTCACTTTTATCTTTGCCTTAGTTTAAAATTATGTTAATGTGTGTTTAAGTATTATTAACTAATTTCTTTATGCTCCTATAACATTTTTCTATATTTGTTTTACAATAATTATGTCAATTTGGTTCTAGCATAGTTACCATAGCAACACATCCTTTTTTAAAAACAAACAAACATGAAAATCCTATATTTTAAAAAACAAACAAACATTTTGGCCTTTGTGCCCAATAATTACTTCTGTACATTTTAAACTATGCAGTCTCTTATAATAATGAGCTTTTTAAATAATAATAATAATAAGAAGAAAATGACTTAAAGTCTAGTTGCCTCAATTTATTATCTGCATTTGGTAGATAATTTATGTATCTTCAAGGGGGTTATGAAGCTTATAGAGAATGAATCAAATAGGATAGGGAATCGGTATTGTGTGTGTGTATGTGTGTGTGTGTGTGTGTGTATGTGTGTATGTGTTATGCTATCTGTCTCCCTCATAAGTCTGAGAATTCTTTGAAGACTCAAACATATCTTAATTCATCCTCATATCCTCAGAAGCTAGCAGAGTATCTTATACACATTAGATAATAATAACTATTTTTGAATTAATTGCCTAAGAGTTTAGGAGAGAATTACAAGAAAAATAATATCAAAGTGACTAGGATGCGAAGATGAGTTTTTGTGAAATTTGACTTTTATACCTAAGGTTTTTCATTTGTTCTTTTATGTATTTTTGCTAAATAATTGTCCCAGTCCTTTTAATAGTGTGTATATTATTCTTTCACCACCTGCAGAGTGGTGCAGGGCATGCAATATCTGTGTCTGAATGCAAACGTTTGCACTAATTTTAGATGTTTCAATGTAGCTGGGGTTTTTTTTACAGATAGACTGGGCTGTTTACCTCTGTATCCCCAGCATCTAGCATGTTATAAGAATTAAAGCACTCCATTAATATGTAATTGTTAAGTGCAATGACTTGTACTTTCAGAAAGTTACATAAAACTCATTTTTCCCCTTTTAGAGATACATTAAGAAGTCAAATTAACTTAGAATGAAGACATAAAAAAGGCCATGAGAAAATAAAGCAGGAGCTGTGTTAACTCTAATGAATCAGGGAGTCTACTCCCTATAAGAAGTCATGATTGTTTCTGCTTTAGGATATTCAAACCCTTTCCAAGGGACCTAGGAAAGAGAATGAAGGGGTTTGCATACAATTCTTATCCTAGAGAGAGGCTGAATTCATATGAGGTCCACACCCATTCCTAAACATAATGATCCTTATAAGCCTTGGGGGCCCTGACTTGGCATTTTTAAGGGTCCAAGTGATTTTTAGCTACATGGTCTCCTGAGCACATTTTGGAAGTCACCACCTCAGAGAAGGCAGCAGCCACAGACACTGGGTGAAGGTGAGTGGGAGGCAGCTTTCCTGTGATTGGAGCTAATAAACAGTGACTGTGGCTGCGATGCTTTTTCAGGAGAGCACAAACATTGTGGGGTAAGATCAAAATGAGAAATAAAGAAGGAGCGATGGACTACACACTATTTTTCCTTTGGCCATCATGCATAATTTCTCATAATGGAGATGGGAGTTCAATCACTTTTATTTTACTATTTTCAAAGAAATATAGTCAGCAAATTCATTTGTCAGGTTTCAAAAGATGAATATGCACTTTCATGTCAGACAGTGTGGCAGACTGCATGTTCAGAGGAACTCTCCTGCTACAGGGTCCCAAAAGCAGTGAACACAAGATATAAAACCGCAACAGCAGCAACGTGCATAGGTGGGAAGAGCCGGGAAGTAGGAGAATTCCTTGTAGAACAGAAATGATGAGAAAGCACAAGTTCTCACAGGTTTACCGAGCACTGATTTCAAGAGGTCTGGTGGGTGGGAAGAGATCAACCAAAGAACTTATATGCATGTATGCATAACCCCTGGACACAGACAATAGGGTGGTGATGGCCTAGGGCATAGGTCAGGTGTGGGCTAGAAGGCGTCAATGCGGGGGGCGGGGGGGTGGTGGGATATTCAAACCCTTTCCAAGGGATCTAGGAAAGAGAATGAAGGGGTTTGCATACAAACCCCTTTTCAACAATAAAGATTTAAAAAATGCACAAGTACAGTGTGATGACTATCTCTATATATAAAAAGCCAGAGACTATAACATCATCACGACCATAACAACCTAATGACTGGTTGCTATGACACCCACTGCAGCCAGCGAACCAGCCTGATCCTGGCTGGATGAGCCCCAACACCCCCGATCAGGGCAGGGCCAGCTGGCCAACCACCTGGGCTGGCAGAAATTTGGGATTCGGAGACCTTGGAGTTGCTCGTTCTCGGTCTCCGGCAGCTGTGCAGGCAAAGCTCTCCTTTGGTGGAAGTGGACCCAGGATCAGGGCTCTAGAGTCGGGGATGGGGTGGGGAGGCTTTCCTGGTGGCCACAGCAGTCCCCGTGGGCCATGCACAGCACCAGGGCATCTGTCCCCATTGGAACAGTGGCAGGAATAGGGGCCGTGGGGCGCAGGGGGCAGAGGCATATAGGAGCCAGGAGGTATGAGGCCTGACAAGGGCTCTTACACCACCTACTGGGCCCAGCAGCACCAGCAGGTGGGCCATGATGTGCAGTGTGGTGCTGGGCCGCAGACGGGCGGGGAAATGAGCCAGGAGGGCAAGGTCCCATGCCAGACAGAGCCCCACGCAGTGTTGGCGAGGCCAGAGCTGGAAACCGTGGTGGGGTGGGTGGGGCTGCAGCCGATGCACCTTTTCAGCCTTGGTCTTGGAATTCAGAGGTCAGCCCCGCTTCAAGAGAGAGGACGTGGCGGAAAGTGGCAAGGCCACAGGAGGGATGGGAAATGTGGCCATCTTCGGGAAACACAGCTGCCAGTCTTCAGTGACTATGAACAGATAATCTTTGGTCTCCGTTCTACAGAAGAGGAAGCTGAGACTCAAAGAAGGCAGCCTTCCGCAACACCTCACCCACTTTCAGACCTGGCCCTGTGCAGCATTGTTTTCGTTGAAAGTAGAGGATCCAAAATGTTTTTAGATCTTTGCTATTTTAGGCAGGAAAGAATTTAGCACAGGGAATTGGTGCTTGGGAAATCATCAGAAAGCTGGAGGAGTGAGTATTAGGCTGGGCCCCCAGGAAAGACTCCCTGCCCAGTGGGAGGAGCTGCCCCTCAGCCACACTGAATTCCAGGACATTCTGGCACAGCTGAGACCCAGGAATGAGGGAACTGCTGCCCCTGCAAGTGCCCTCCAGCTCCCACAAAACAGGTCACTGGGCACTGCCTCTGCCACAACTGCCTGTGCACAGCCTGGGTTCTGCTGCAGAAAACCTCCACATCTCTGCAAACATGATCACCAGCAGCAAACAGCCCAAACTGCGGGAAGATGCCTCTGCCCACCTCTGCTTTCAAAATACTGTGCCAGCGCATCCAATTGGCAGAAACGAATTCATACCCAGAAACCTAGCTGCAAAGGAGTTTGGACAATTTCAGACTTTCATCTAGGAGTGAGATCTTGCCAATGTACCTCATGTGCCTGGTATTGATAAAAAATGGAGCCTGGCTGTTGGGGCTCAGTGGTTGATCTATGAAAAGGGAGGTCACGATAGGATTCCTGGTCAAATTTCGGGCTTGATCCTCAGTGAGAGAGAAACATTGTTCCATTGTTTTCCACACTCACTGGACTGGGTATTGAATCTGCAACCTGGACATGTGCCTTGCCTGGCAATCAATCCACCACTTTCTGGTGTATGGGACGATGCTATGCTGGTACCCTGACCCCAAATTCCAGCCTCCAGAACTGTGAGAAAAATACACTTCTGTTGTTTAAGCCACACAAATTTATGATATTTTGTTGTGGCTGTCTGAGCTGACTAATCTATACTAATAAAAGGGTAACATGCTAATTAGACTGGGTTGATCGGACATCTTCCCGGTCGTCCTTCTGGACAAAGCAGGGGCCGAGGCAGAGGTGGTTAGGGGCGATCAGGTCAGCAAGGGAGTAGTTAGGGGCGATCAGGCCGGCAGGGGAGAGCAGTTAGGGGTGATCAGGCAGGCAGGCAGAGTGGTTACAGGCAATCAGGCAGGCAGGCAGATCAGCAGTTAGGAGCCAGTGGTCCCGGATTGCGAGAGGGATCAGGCCTAAACCAGCAGTCAGACTTCCCCTGAGGGGTCCCGGATTGGAGAGGGTGCAGGCTGGGCTGAGGGACGCCCCCACCCCATGCATGAATTTTGTGCACCGGGCCTCTAGTAGTTAATAATACTGTATTGTATCCTTAAAATTTGCTGAAAAGGTATATCTCTATTGTTCTCAGCACACAGGCATCCATGCACAAATGCTAACTATATGCAGGGATGGATACATTAACTAGCTTGCTTGTGGTTATTATTTCACTATATGGTTTTAAATATATACAATTTTATAAGTCTGTAAAAAAGAAAGAAGAAGAAAGTAGCTTTAGACTTGAAAATATCTGTCTAACCTTGGTGGCTTCGTTGGGCTGTGCGAATAAGGCAGAGGGAACCAGGCCTGGAGTATTAAAAGGGCGGGATGAGGGATCAGGGACTGGCAAATAAAGCTGGAGTCTCCAAAATAGAGCACAATCATGTGGTTCCCTGGGAGAAAATCTGTCCTGCAGAGGAGGACAGTACGAGCATTTGTGGGTCCCAGTCTAGTCTCTGAAGAGAGTAGTCAAAACTATATATATCCCTTGAGAATTCCCAACTACATGCATATTTGGAGTCAAATTTTGCAAGTCCTATGTAGCCTGAACAAACTCAAGCTGGGTTGATTAGTGTTCCTGCCTTAGGATGTTCGGGATGCTGTGTCATACTGTTGCCTGCGTGGCTTACAAACAACAGAAATTTAATTTCTTACAGTTGTGGAGCCCCGGCAGTCTAAGATGAAGGCAACAACATGGTTGCCTTCTGATGAGGGCCCTTTCCCTGGATCATAGCCATGTCTTCTATCTGCAGACTCACACGGTGGAAGGGGCTAGGGATCTTTCTTAAAAAGCACTCATCTGAGTTATAAGGGCACCACGCTTGTGGTTTAGGCACCCGCGAAAGGCCCTACCTACTAATACCATCACATCTGGCATTAGGATTTTAACACATGATTTGGGGAAGCACAAACATTCAGACCATAGCATTCTGGCCCTGGACCCCCAAAACTCATGTCTTTTTCTATATGTAAAACACACTCATTCCATTCCAGTAGCTCCTGAAGCCTCAACTTTTCACAGGATCAAATAAAAATCTAAGTCCAATCTCATCCAACTATCATCTGAAAAAGAGATGAGGAAGACTCAATACACCCTCCATCCTGAGGCAAATTGCTCTGTAGATGCGAACCTGTGAAATCAAGCAAACTGTGATGTGCTTTGCAAAGACAATGGTGGGGCAGGCGCAGAATAAACATTCCTGTTCCAAAATCAATAAGGCCAAAACCGAACTGGGTAAACAACATTAAACCCCAAAGCTTGAGAACAATCTTCTTTGGCTTGGGGCCCCACATAATGGACTTTCTGGGGCTGCATTTGGTCCCCCAAGACTTTGAGGGGGCACTCCAATGACTCTTCCAGGCACAGCCCACACTGCAGCTCTCATGGTTCAACTGGAAGCATACAGGTAGATCTAGTATTGGACGGAGATGACCTTGCCCTGCCCCATGGCTCCCAGCAGGGACTCCATTCCATGTCCTTGATGCATGGCAGCCCTCTTGCCTGGATGGAAGCTCTCAGGGACATCCTTTGAAATTTAGGGTGCAGTCTGAAGGCTGATGGAGAAGTAACCTCTGGAGGAGGGGCCACCTCCAAGGTTACATACCTGAGGATTATGGTGCCAAAATTGGAATTCTAGGGCTGAGCCCAGGAAGTGGCTCTGGGTAACAGAAACTCTTCCTCTGACATCATTCTGCCCTGCAGGCTCTTGCCCTCTGCTCTGGTGAGGGCCGACCCTGAAGATCTCTGAAATGTCTACAGGGTCATTTTTTCATGGCCTTGAACAACAGGTCCTGGCTATGTTTGGATGGATGACCGATCTCCCACTGTCTTGATGAAGAACTCCTAGCTTCCACTGAGATGGTTGATCTACACAAATCCTGTATCAAAATTGGCCACAAGCTTTGAGTTCTCAACTAAATACAGCTTCTTATTTTTTTCAATATGGGTATTATTTTTCAAACTTTTAAGTTCTGTTTAATTTATTAACTGTTCTATCTTTAAATCATTTTTCTCTTCTTGAATTTTACTGTAAGCATTCAAGAGTAGCCAAGCTGTTCCTTCAACACTTTGCTTAGAAATAGCTTTAGCCAAATATCCAATTTTATTGCTCAGAAGTTCTGCCTTCCATTAGGACACAAACACAATTTAGCCAAACTCTTTGCCACTTTATAACAAGGATCTCGCCTTGCCTCCAGTTTCCAATAATGCTCCTTATTTCTGTCTGAGTCCTTATCCAAATAGCCCTTATTATTTATATCTCTGCCAACATTCTGTTCACAAGCACTTAAGTGAACTCTTAGCTTCCACTGAGATGGTTGATCTACACAAATCAACCATCTTGGCCAGTGGTGAACCTGAGGCGGGACGGTGAAGGATTAAATAAAACACACAAGAGAATATAGCTGGGGCCAGGTGGATCACTGTGCCTGGATGAGGAAACAGTGACACAGCCTGTAAGCTGAGTCTTTATTTTATAGTCAGATCGCACAAAGCAAAACAAGGGAGTGGTCAAGATGTTTACTATGTTCTTGCGAGTTTCAAATCTACTTCTTTCCTGTTGTTGCAATTCTCTGAACTCTATCAAGATTTGCTTTGGCAGCATTTGCTGCACCTCCCACAGCCCACATCCCTCAGCTACCCTGGACTACAGAGTCGGACTATAAGGTCAGTAATTTGCCAGAATGACTAACACAAATGGAAAGAGGAGAGGCAAGATTTGTTTTGGCAGCACTTGCTGCACCTTAGCCTTTGGCTATAATTGTGCTGGGAGGGCTTTGCCCTCCAAGGTGGGACTTGTATGTGGCTTTGCCACAGAGGATCGTGTCCCCTCCTCAGTCTGAGTCTTGAACCTGCCCAAATGCTGTAGCTGCTCTCCACACTAAGAAGACTGGACTTTCTCTCCATAACTCCTCTTCTGAGGCCTCACCAGCTTTTCTTCACCATTTCGTGCACAGTAGTGTAGGTGTTTTCAAAGATGCATCTCCAGAATCTTCTAGACCAGCCGTGGGCAAACTATGGCCTGTGGGCCAGATCCGGCCCGTTTGAAATGAATAAAACTATTGAAAAAAAAAGACCGTACCCTTTTCTGTAATGATGTTTATTTTGAATTTATATTAGTTCACACAAACACTCCATCCATGCTTTTGTTCCAGCCCTCCGGTCCAGTTTAAGAACCCATTGTGACCCTCGAGTCAAAAAGTTTGCCCACCCCTGTTCTAGACTCTGCCCATTACCCAGTGCCAAAGCCACTTGCACACTTTTTGGTATTTATTACAGCAGTGTTCCAATCTCAGCACTAATTTTCTGACTTAGTCTCTATCTCGGGCTTACTTGTATGGACGATGTCCCATGCCCTCTACTTTGAGTTGGAGCCAATTCGTGGGGAGCACTGGTAGTGAATTAGAGGAAGGAAGAAGAATGACAAGGATAATTAATCCTTTGACTAGTTGCCTTCATTAGCTTCACCCTTCCCCAAAATGTTCTTGCGTGTCTCAAAATGGCCTGCAATACACAGCTCCGTGTCTTTCTGAGTTCTGGGACCCACTTCATGTTCTTGTTCCTTGCAGCCTAAGCTGCTAACTCATTCATCCAAAGGACTTGGTTGCTGCATGAAGGCTCGTGGTCCCTTCATCTCTCCAACTTTTAAATGGGCATTTTTATATGCTACATCTTTCTCTTTGAATTTGTCTAATTTAGGTGTGTTATTCATTTAATTTCTTTTTATTTTTTTTAAGACAAAAGTTTTCATTTTTTTGGGGGGGGAGGGGAAGGAACATCACATTTCTACTCAATTAAGAGAAACATTTTTATCAGCACAGAGGACTTTTTTTTCTTCACGCTTATCATGCCATGAATTCATAGGGAATGGGTTCCAGTAACTCAGGCTCCTTCCCATTGGTTCTCACAGAGTGTGCTTCTCTGGGTGGAGCAGGCTCACACTTCAGATGAACCCAGGTACCTTTCTCTTTGGCTTCCTTCTTTTTTAATCACTTTCCTTCCCATGTTGCAGGAAGCTACCTCAGCTCTTAGAGTGCTTACCATGCTCAATAGGTACGTTAATTCTCTTGGCAAGAACCTTGCCCTTAACTTGCTTGTTCACAACAATGCCCACTGCATGCTGGGTGACATTGTAGACTCTTCCAGTGTTGCCATGGTAACATTTGTGGGGCATTCCTTTTTAAACAATGCCCATTCCCTTGATGTCCAGAATATCACCTTTCTTGTAGACTCACATGTATGTGGCCAAAGGAACAACTCTATGTCTTCTAAAAGGCCTACAGAACATATAGCGGGAGCATCCCATCTTTCCCTTTGTGTTAGTCATTTTGACAAATTACTGGAAAAATGGAAGTTCTGGTCGAAAGGAGTATTTCTTTCTTGTTTCCTATTAGTATAAAGAGAACTGGAAGATAGAGTGAGGTAGTCTAATAATGACATAATCTAAATTCCAAGAGGAAATGAGAGAAGCAACACAATGAAAAATACATAATGTTTGATAATACAAACATATGAAAACTGATAATCATCTGGAACTGATTAAAGATAATAATCCTCATATATGGGAAGCAGACTGTATACCAAATATAATAAAAGTAAATTCAATCTATGTATAATAAATATGGTAGAAAAAGAATCCAAGAAAAAGAAGAGATCTTAAAAGCTGTCAGAATGAAAAATGGGTTACACATAAATAAATTGTTGTTAAACTGGTGTCTTTCTTCTCAGTAGCAACAAAGGAAGCCAGAAGACTGTGGAATAATACATTTAAAAGAGTGAGAGAAAATAACTATCATTTAAAATGATAGACTTGGAAAAAATGTTTCAAGGATGAGGGTGAAACAAAGGGCTTTAGATAAATCAAAACAGAGAGAGTTTATTACCAACAGACTATACTAAAAAGAATTTTAACAAATGCGGTCCAGGAAAAATAAAAATGATCCCTGCCGATCTGAGAAGCCAGCTCTGAAAATGGTAGACTTGTGGGTAAGCCTGCACAAATATCAACCACATGAATTAATAATGATTCATCTCATTTGTGCAGTTCAAAAAAGAGATTTGAAATCTTAAACAGCCAGGGCACACGTTTGGGAGATATATACTACAGTGCATTAAATAAAGCTCCACTATGATAAGAGCTATGGTTGGTGTTTATGAGTTCGTACAGGTAGGAGAGGCTTGTATTTCCATAGTAGAGACTTAAGGCAATCCTGTGAGAGCAAATCAGGGGGGGAAATCTCATGCAAGGTGCAGTATCCAGAGAATCACTTGATATTTTGCAGTTTCATCTTCCTCGCATCCCTAAAGCAAAGTGAAACCGTATCTGTGTTCAGACAGAAGGTGCAAGACACTGATGGGCTGAGATACTGAGGTAGTGCTTCTTCCTGATTACTTGGAAGGAGTCTCAAGAGGTGTCCCCCCCCCACACCCCAATTCTACATCTGTTTTTTCCAGAGAGGCAGCTGGTGGGGGAGGCAACTCCTAAATCGGAGAAGTGATTCTCTTGCTGATTGGCCAGCCTGGTCGTAACCAAGCATGGGATTGTCAGACACCAGGTCCCCTTATCTGCTGCAGGGTTTTCTGTCACTGAAATAGATTTCTCTTTGCTTTATGCAGTTCTGTCCCAGAGCATACCACGTTTTATGGGCAAGAGAGAAAGGTCATGAAATTCATTCTTTGATTTATTGTTTGAGTTGTTGCCTTCACTGGAGAGTACAATGAAGTCTGCCTCTGTGCCATGCCGGGCCTGTCCAGGGAGTCAATTTGGTTTCATTCCGGTTTGAATGCTGTCCACGGCCAGGGTCTGGTTTCTTCTAACAACCAGCTTGGCGCATGCTTACGGCCTGGCTGGCTCTTCGCTCACCTTGTTATTTCTTAATGCTCTATTAAGCCCCAGATTCCACGTCCGGACTTTTGCTTTCTGTCCAACAGAAATAACTGACTTTGGGCCCCGTGTCTCAAGGACAATGCGAGCAGTTTAATAACCTAGAAAAATGTTCATCACTTCTTTCACTCGATATTTTACCGTTACCCATGGGATATAAGAAAATAAAGAGGCTGCTTTTCACATTGATTTTCTTTGCTCAGAGCAGAATTCAGTCTTTGGTCTTACTTCAGATACAGTGCGGGTCCCACTGCAGCCAGTTGCCTCTCTGGAAGCTGTCAGCTCGCCACGAGTAGCTTCGGAGATGGGTGACACTTTGGGGACTCGGGTTAATCTGCTAAATATAATCCTCCAGCCTGCTATATGCTGCTTATCCACATTAAGCTTTGACATAAAAAGGGTTTGGCCTCTAAAATATTCATTTTTCTCAAGGGAACTTGACTCTAAGACCTACATTTTTTTTTTGCAGTGCAGGATTTCCATCAAACATTGCAAAGGAAAAATAATTTTTCAAATAAAATACATTCCCCAACAATGCAGCATTGAGGTTGAAATCGCTCAAGGTCCTTCATTTTCGGATTAATAGGTTTCAAGAGGAGTAAACACATTTCTGTGAAGAAGATACAGTATGGACAAGGGCTTAGACCAACTGCCTCCTCTCAGCATGGAATTCTTTTTTTTTTCCTGTTGTGTTGATTTTTCACTTATCCTTGGCTTTTCCTCAGGGACATTCAGTGGATGGAGCTCTGTTTTGTGAAGTGGCTGGGTTTCTATCATCCACGCAAGGCACTGAAGGAGACCTGCGTTTTGTAAATCTGAAATATCTGCCTATTCAGGTAACAAACTCTTCTCTTCATTTGGAAATAGGAAGATCTGTGTTTATTTTTTTTAAAGAATGAAGTTGTTAAACTTTAAAATACATTTTCTTATTGGGAAATGCCTTGGCTCAGGATAGCAGAGTACACACAAAATATAAATGTATAGCTCAATAGACTCTCATAAAGTGAGCACCCATGTAATCACTGCCCAAGTCTAAATAGAACCCTGGCCCTAGTCCGGAAGCACCTCTATGCCCCCTCCCAAATAGTAACCCCCCTTTCTTCCCAAAGGTAGCCGCTATCTTGACTTCTAATATAGTAGTTTAGTTTTCCCTGCCTTGCAAGATAATGAATTGAAATCCTTAGATATACATACATATGTAGATGTAGATGCAGATATGTATATTCCTGTTGCTAATACACCTAGGAGTATATTGTGAGAGCTTTGTGTTACGCTTCTGTTCAAAATAGTAGTGAGTAAAATGCTCTTTCTAAATGATGTTACCCATTTACTCTCCTGAAAAGAGTGTTAAGTCTCTGTTGCTCCACACCCTTAGCAGTGATTGGTGGTGCCATTCTTTCCAGTTTTAGCCATGTCAGGGCATAGGTAGTAATATCTCATTAAAGTCTTAATTGGAATTTTCCTGATGACCAATGAGGTTTGAGCCCATTTTTAATTGTTAGTCTCTTTGTGACTGTCGTCCATTTCTCTATTGTGTTGGCTATGTATTTTCTTATAGATCGATGTGAGTTTTTTTTAAAAATCATTTTGGACATGAGGCTTTTCTTGATTACATGCTTCATGTTGTATTTTGTATAGTATATTGTGATGAACAGACATTTTTAATTTTATAGTGGTTTGTGTTATTGATCTTCCCTTTAAGATGAATGCTTTTTGTATATTGTTAAAAAAAATCTCTCTCCAAACGAATGCAGTGAAGATATTTTCCTGTATTATCTTCTGGAAGTCTTATCATTTTGCGCTTCTTACCAAGAGCTACAGTTTATCTGGAATTATTTTTTGTAGGATTTGGTGCACAGGTTCTAGTTATTTTTCCCACATGGATATACAGATAACCAGTCCTGGGGTTTCCTCTGAAGCCTCTCAAACTTTGAAAATGAACATCCATCTTTATATTATTTTCTCTGTTTAAAACACAGCATTCAGCCCTAGCCAGTTTGGCTCAGTGGGTAGACATTGACCTGAGGACTGAAGGGTCTGTTTCAATTCTGGTCAAGGGCACATACCTCAGTCGCAGGCTTGGGCCCTGGCCCTGGCCAGGGTGCATGTGGGAGGCAATCAATCGATGTGTCTCTTCTCTCTCTCTCTCTCGCTCTCTCTTCTCTCTTGCCCCCTCTCTCCCTCCTTTCCACTCTCTCTAAAAATCAATAGAAAAAATATCCTTATATAAGGATTAACAAAAACCCCCACAAATAAACAAAAATACAGCATTCATATTTTACAAGTTAGTATGCAGTACCCATTTATTACTTAATTGGTTAGGCTTTAGCTAAACTTTTGCTTTACAGAGGAGAATGAGATGAAAAAAAATTAGTGAGGGATACCTAAAATTCTCTTTGCTCAACTAGTTCCTCTTCAGAGAGGCCACACATGTGTGTCCTCAGATCAGCAAATCAGCAGAGTCCTGCACTGGGAGAGTTATATTGAGCTTATTCAAGCCATTATTGGACTTTGATGGATGTTTAGATTTTTTCTCAAAAAAATTGTTTTACATGTACAGAAGTAACATTCTTACAGTGTTGAATTGTGTGTTACTTCAATTGAGCTCAACCTTGGCTTACCAGATAAATGAATTACTGAAATTACCCATTTGTAATTATTTTTTTGTTATCTTTGAGAATGAGTAAAAGCTCTTGTCAAGAACATTGCTCCAATCAAAAGTATAAGATACACAGAGAGAATTCTCTCTACCTTAAAAAAAAAGTTAAAAATGGAACTTTCATTTGACCCAGTAATCCCACTTCTAGGAATATATTCAAAGGAAATAGAACACCAATCAGAAAGGGTATATGCACCCCATATGTTCATAGCAGCACAATTTACAATACCTAAGATTTGAAAACAGCCTAAGTGCCCATCAGCAGATGAATGGATTAAAAAACAGTGGTACATCTACACAATGGAATACTACACTGTGGTAAAAAAGAAGGAATTCTTACCATTTGCAACAGCATGGATGGAATTGGAGAGCATTATGCTAAGTGAAATAAGCCAGTCAGAGAAAGATAAATATCACATGATCTCACTCATTTGTGGAGTATAATGCACAACATAAACTGATGTACAGAACCAGTCATAGAAACATCGACTAGACTGTCCAACCTGAGGGAAGGCGGTGGTTGAGAGGATAAGAGATCAACCAAAGGACTTGTATGCATGCATATGAGCATAACCAATGGACACAGACGGGGGCAGGAGGGGGTGAGGGCATATGCTAGGGGTTGGGGGTGGATGGGGAGAGGTCAATGGGGGAAACAAAGAATTATGTAATACATTAAATTATAAAGAACTTAAACACACACACACACACACACACACACACACACACAAATACTTGTTTTAGAAGAATAGGATACTAATTTCAATTCGTGATTCCAGCCAGTATTTGATAAAAATATAATGTCCAAACCCTTTAATTGCAACAGTTAAACTTATTGCATTCATTTTTTATTAATTTGATAAACATCAGAATGAGAGCAAATTTATAGTACTATATAAAAGAAAAGTACATTCACTTGAATTAATATTAACATTTTTAATTACTTGTCAACTCTCCAGATCATATGTACCCAACTGGTAATGTAAGCAATATTATAAGTTAACGAGAGGCTCAGTGCACAAAATTCATGCACTCGGGGAGGGGGTCTTTCAGCCTGGTCTGTGCCTTTTCACAGTCTGGGAGCCTTCAGGGGATGTCCAGGAGCCCTCGCGGGGAGTGGGCCTACGCCATCAGTTGGACATCCTTGGTGTTGCCACGGAGGCAGAGAGACTTCCACCACCACCGCTGTGCTCACTAGCCATGAGAGCCTTTTCATAAAAGGCACTAGAGGCCCAGTGCATGAAATTTGTGCACTGGTAGGCTGCCGGCTGAAGGCCACATACTCCCTCCCTTCCTCTGGCCGTCAGCTGCCACCAGCCGGGGCCTCCCTCCCTTTCCCCAGCCACCTACCAGTGGCAGGGCCTCCCTCCCTTCCCCAGGCTGGCCTACCCCCTGGTCAAACTCCCAGAAGAACTCCAGTTGAGGGGACAATTTGCATCCTACACGTTTATTATATAGGATTATTAATGGCATCTTTATGGGTCCATTATTTTCTTTGTAGTATAAACTGTACAAATCAAGTAATTTGAAACATATACTTTTAAAACTTATTGTACTTCTTGTATTCAGTCTATTTATATTAAAATCTCTTTCCCAGCCCTGTCCTCTTCTAAGCTCTAACATACACCTAGTTTTTGACTGATTGTTCAACTCAGATTTCAGCATTTCTTAAAACAAGCATGTAACATTTGCCTCAAAATGTGTGTTCTCCTCATTTCTATCTGTTTGGTTTGATATTTTAAACCCCCTTTGATTTCTCATCCACTCATTTTCCAAAGGTTATCATGTCTTATTTATTCTAATATATCTTCTTGGCTTTACTAATTGTCTTCTCCAACTCACCGGAAACCTGACATAGGTAACCTAATATTTTCTCTGCCCTTACACTGTCTTTCCAGTCCATCTTTTATACTACTGAGAAATTCATTTTAAAATGGTCATGAGAATAAGACCATGCTCCAAATAAAATCTTTATATAACTAGATTCTGAACATGAATTCTGGAGTGTTCTAAATTTACCTCTGCTCCCCCACATGCGATCCCACCAGTGTATCCTGTTTCTCAGCAGTCCTTGACATTTGTCTAGGCTTCTGCACCACTTTCTCAAAGGAACCCTTTGTCTTGTCGTAATTTCAAGGGTCCATACTGGACTCTTCAACTCTAATGTTAGCCTTGATCTAAGGGCCGATTTCTGCTAGTAAAACAGAGATGAGGAAGGGATGGAGGGATAGAAGAGAGGGAGAGAGAGAGAGAGAGAGAGAGAGAGAGAGAGATTGAAAGACTTACATTTTTGGGTGGTGATTTTGGCTCAGGAACCATGGGATAGTTATTTTTATCTACTATGTGAAAAAGATAGAGTGTTTTAGAGAGCTTTCTGATGCCTCTAAGAGAAATCTCACTTAATTCTAGATTAATCAATGCGTTCATTTATTATATCCCACACTGATCACTTAGGAAGTAGAATGAACATCAGGATTTTTAACTTTATGTATTAACCATACCTTGAAGGACCCAGTTCCTTTCTTCTCTCTACTTTACCATCTTCCATGCGGCCCTTATCCTCAGGCTGTTGAAAGTATGACTGTAGCAATATCAGTTATTGCATCTAGTTATGATCTCACCCTCCACCAGGTCACCTGTGGCACCTCATTAGCCACAATTGGGTGATGTGACTCTTCCTGGGGCTATTGCTATGGAGGGGAATGGCATTACCTCTGGTACCCTACAGCCCGCATTTGGATATAAAGTGAGTGTCCCAGCTTCTCCTGAGACAATGTGCTATATATGAACGAAGAAAACTGGAACAACAAATGGCTCTCTCAGAATCAAAATGAAGACGGATCTCCATGCTCTTCAATCGAAAGAGTGCTAATTAAAATGGCATCTTAAAAGTTAAAATCTGAAAGCTTATTCAAACATTTCTGAGAAAAGTCCATTTTTAGTTTCCTTCTTAATCTACTTTTGGAATGGTTTGCAGGTAACCAATATATGTGTTGTTCTTACCCTATATATTAAATGAGTCGATGTTCCTCAGCCAGAGTCCATTAGGACCCTCCTGTATCTGAACAAGTTGGGCTTATTACTTGGTTACAGCAAGGGAAACACGCACCATGGGAACTGTGGGGGATCTCCATCAGAGGTGTGAGAAAGAATACGTTATAGAATACAGGCTTGTGTTGTGTGATTTGGGGGTAGTGTAAGGGAGGGTGGCTTTGCTGTGCATTGGCTGCTATCAGGAAGCAGTGCATCTTAATAAATCTTATCTGGAAGGTACACCCATATGCTATGTTTAAAATCCTATATAAGAAGAGCCTAACCTGCAAATCAACGGAAGGGCAGAATGACAGGTCACTATGATGCACTCTGACCACCAGGGGGCAGACGCTCAATGCAGGAGCTGCCCCCTGGTGGTCATTGCACTCCCACAGGGGAGCACTGTGCAGACAGAAGCCAGGCTCACAGCAGTGCTAAGGAGCAGTGAGCTGGTGGGCGGTAAGGACCAAGGTCCCAGATTGCGAGAGGGCACAGGCCAGGCTGAGGGATCCCGCCCCCCGCCCCCCAGTGCACAAATTTCATGCACTGGGCCTCTAGTATATATGTATAAATATACACACATATGTGTTAATACTATATATTTTTTAAATCATAAGACTAACAAGCACAAGTACTTATGTATTGAGATAAAGTTAGAAATGAGGGAAGAGTGGCTAGTTAGAAAAGATTTTGTCAGATATTCTAGAGTTAATGTGACTATTCTGTTATTGAATATATACATTAATTTTATTATTAAAAATAAATGAATACTTCATATATTGATGCACATATATGAATAAACTCATCAAAAATGTGTCATGCAAAAAATAGAGCTTGTGTTTAAAAAGATTCCTCATTTCAATCATTTTAACTTAAGCATTTTCTACTTTGCTTTTAGCCTGATAATTTCCTGAATCAGATCCATAAAACCATTTGCTATTTATCTTGTACAACTATATTTGGTTCATTCATTGTCTTATCAATACTCTTGGCTGAAGCGTTTAGACGTTCTATTAAAATAAACGATTAAAGAAATAAACTAGGCATTAAATTAGGATCATTTTATGGGGAGGTTTTTATACTGTGGTCCTAAAATGAGCTTTTAAGCATTTTATCATGTAAAAGAGAATGATTAGTCCATATCTCAATAAGACACTAAATCAATGCACACTACATCACATGTAGAGCCTAAAGAGTGATCCTTTAAATTTTCTTAAGAGCAATCTTTAAGTGAAACAAATTGCTTTTTTTACAAGTCTCCCCTGCCCCAATTTTATCAAATTAGGGAAGATTTAGTCATATTGATTATTTGTAAATGGAAGACAGCAAGAATAAATTACCCCTGTAGGTGGCAGTCAAACTCTAAATAATGGATTAAAATGTTCTTGCTACAGTGGATGATGATCCTTGAAAAGAACTTTGAGTTTTAAAAAAACCAAGACACTTTACAATTATCTCTTTATCACTATTTTGAAATGTCTGAATTATTAAATATTTTGTACACATTCATTTGAGATGCATTGCATAAAACCTTTGGAAAACTAAAAGTTAAGAGAAGTGGGACATGTAACAGGAAAGTTCTCTTAAATCAATTGGGTTAGAAATGCATGTTTATTACATTACTAATTTATGAGTTATCATAATTATTTAAAGTAATATACTAAGTATACTACAAAACAAATATATTCTTAATCTTTGTCAAATAAAGAATATATTAAGGTAAAAATATATTAATGTTACCATTGGAATGTTGTTTTAGAGAAGCACTGACATGACTTTCATCTTTACCTGTAAGAGATAGTTATTGTTTTCATATACTCAGAGCAGTGTGATCATCTTCTTCCAATATCATGCCTTAAAGAAAAAGTATATAATATGCATCTGCAAGCGTGTCAACAAGTTGGTATATATTATATATTACACAGTAATAGTGACTGAAAGGAGGGAATTAAGTATTGAAACTTTCTAGACACAATCTATTAATTTCTGAAAGTGTCCTTATGTTATAGATATCATAAGGATTGCTAAAAATGTTTAACAATGTCACTGGCATGAGCATCAACCAATCAGGAGTGATGCTGGCTAGGTGAGCGCATGTTGGTGTCTGCCAGCTTAAGATCACCCAGATATTATTACATCTTTGGAGATTCTGAAAATAAGGCACAGAGAGTCTAGCCTGTTTGCCGAAGAACTAGTAAAAGCTGGAATCTCGGCTGCACTGACTTCACTGCTATTGTCTTTCTATCAAAGTTTAGAGGTGTACATAATACCAAGTGCATATGTACAATAGTGAACTTCCTTGTTGTGATTGCAAAAAGAATTAATAAACAAACTAATCAAACTAACTCCAATCTCTATGACCCTAGTCCATTGTCCTCAGGTCCATTTGAGACAACTGAAAACATAAGGCATTGTAGTTTACTAATTAAGAGTCCAATATTGTCCAAATTAGAGACATTATATTGGCTTCTGTTCTCAGACAAAAAAGCATAAAACACAAATGTTATTTATCTTAGTGGTATAGATTGTGAGGCATCAACTGAGAAAAAATGAATTTGAGAAAAGAGGAGCATGAACTAAACTTATTTTGGTAATAATAATAGCTTTTTTCTTTATTGATTAAGATATTACATATGTGTCCTTATCCCCTCATTGCCCCCACCCCCACTTATGCCCTCACCCCCCTGATGTCTGTGTCCATTGGTTAGGCTTATATGCAAGCATACAAGTTCTTGGTTGATCTCTTCCCCTTACCCCCATCCTACCCTCCCTTCCCTCTGAGGTTTGATGGTCTGATCGATGTTTCTCTGTCTCTGGATCTATTTTTGTTCATCAGTTTATGTTGTTCATTACCTTCCACAAATGAGTGAGATCATGTGATATTTGTCTTTCTCTGATTGGCTTATTTCGCTTAGCATAATGCTCTCCATGTCTACCCTTGCT
>NW_006283588.1:1404020-1407177 GCF_000327345.1 Myotis davidii
AGTGCATGAGGGTTCCTTTTTCTCCACATCCTCTCCAGCACTTGTCGTTTGTTGTTTTGTTGATGATAGCCATTCTGACCGGTGTGAGATGGTACCCATTGTCCTTTTGATTTGCATCTCTCAGATGATTAGTGACTTTGAGCATGTTTTCATATGTCTCTTGGCTTTCTGTATGTCCTCTTTCGAAAAGTACCTATTAAGGTCCATAGCCCATTTCTTGATTGGGTTGTTTATCTTCCTTTTGCTAAGTTGTATGAGTTCCCTGCAAATGTTGGAGATTAAACCCTTATCAGTGATAACATTGGCAAATATGTGCTCCTATGCAGTGGGCTTTCTTGATGTTTTGTTCATGGTTTCTTTTGCTGAACAGAATATTTTTATTTTGATGTAGTCCCATTTGTTTACTTTAGTTTCCACTGCCCTAGGAGCTGTATCAGTGAAGATATTGCTTCGGTATATGGCTGAGATTTTGCTGCCTCTGGATTCAATAATATTTTTATGGTTTCCCATCTTATGTTTAAGTCCTTTATCCATTTTGAGTTTATTTTTGTGTATAGTGTAAGTTACTGGTCTAGTTTCTTTTTTTTTTTTGCATGTATCTGTCCAATTTGAGGAATCATACCTCAATATAATAAAAGCCTTATCTGACATACCTACAGCCAACATCATACTCTTTGGGCAAAACCTAAAACCTTTCAACCTAAGAACAGGAAGAAGACAGGGATGCCCACTTCCACCACTTGTGTTCTACATAGTACTGGAAGTGCTAGCTATAGCAATTAGATAACAAGAAGAAATAAAAGGTATCCAAATTGGAAAAGAAGACAGACATAAAACTGTCATTTTTCACAGTTGACATGAAACTGTACATAGAAAACCCTAAAGACTATCAAAAAATTAAACTTAATAAATGTTTTCAGCAATGTAGCAGGATACAAAATTAATGCCAAGAAATGTATGGCATTTTTATACACCAATAGTGAACTTACATAAAGAGAGATTAAAAAAACAATCCCATTTACCATTGTACCAAAAAAATTAAGATACCTAAGAATAAACTTAACTAAGGAAATAAAAGACCTGTACTCAGAAAACTACAGGACACTGAAAAAAGAGATAGAGGAAGACATAACAGATGTAAGAACATACCATGTTCATGGATTGGTAGAATCAACATCATCAAAATGTCCATAAAAAGACTTTGAATAGCTGCAGCGATCCTGAGAAAGAAGAACAAAGTAGGAGGGATCTCAATACCAGACATCGAGCCACAGTTCTCAAAACTTCCTGGTACTGGCACTAGAACAGACATATAGACCAATGGAATAGAATAGAGAACCCAGAAATCGACCCAAACCATTATGCTCAATTAATATTTGACAAAGGAGGCAAGAACATACATTGGAGTCAAGACGGTCTCTTCAATAATAATAACTTTTAATAGTAATAGAAAAGAGGGGTCCGGTTTCTTTAGTGATGCTGGTAAGGCAGTGGGTGGAACACTTCATTATTACTACGATGAGATACATGTCAGAGAATGTTACACACCTACTGAATGAATGTTTATTGTCTCCTTATTTTTTAACCGAACTCTATTTTTACCAGGAGTGTTAATGTGTAGCTCTACTAATACATTTCCAGCCTTCCTTGAAGCTAAATGGGTCCTTCTATTCCTTCAAAATAGAAACAGAATAAGTCTTTCTGGCCTTGGGATTCATTTAATACCTATTGAACCTCTAATGTGCTAGTCATTATCTATCTGTAGTGTTATGTTTCAGGCTAGATTTTAAAGATGTGAATAAACTTCCATTGATTTTCAAGAAAATTTTATACTTTCAAGAGATAACTGAGATGGTAGGAAAACTCATCTAGATGTGCTGTAAGTGGTATTTCAGAGGTTTGCCCTTCGGTGCTTAAATAGTTCCTCATTTTATTTGTGTTATGTGAGTAAATAATCTGTTCTGGAAAAGGTCATCCCAATCTGATTCCAATTATTGAAGCTACTTCTGTCTATACCCAGGGGAAAATAATACCTTTGACTCTGTGGGGTTTTTGATGACATAAAATAATAAAATACTCCTGGCCATCTGTGTGCACCTGTATGCATATTTGTTTTCATTTTTACTTCCATAATCCACTGTATGATCGGAGTTAGAGAAAGAAAGCTCTTTAATAAATGTTCCTTACATATTCTCTGTATTTTCTATTATTTTATAGCTAATGTAAACAGATACTAACTCATCCTCTGTGTAAAAGCCCTTTATAAGACTGAGGACTGACATGCCTTGGTTTAACCTGGATAATCACCTTAGATTTCTCCATAAGCATTGACCACTTGTCCATTTTTAAAGCATTGACAAGTAATCTTGCTTCCTTAATGGAAATGTTCTGGGACTCCCTGCACATGTCATGTCAAAAATAAAATGCAATGTTTTTGCATTTATCTATTAAGTCATTTCCCAAAGTAGTATTATGATCTTGTCTAATCTTGTAAAAATCACCATAAATGTCAAAACATGGGACTTTAATTATATTTTTTTCTTTTAGTTCATAGGGATGTATCTATGAAGTAATATAGATATGTTTAGCTTTTTATTTTTAATATACTTTCTCCCTTTACATTTTTGCCTACAGACTTTCAATTGCATTCGTTTTCTTTTTTTTTAAGTTATTATTCTTTCTAGAACTACAGGTTCAGAAGAATCTCAAATAATGTATTTGGGGTAGTATTCACCTTTTTAGTCTACAATTTCTTTATCTAGAAGACTACAATTTTGGATTAGATGAGCTCTCAGAATCCCTCCAGATTTAGGTTAGAAAGTGTCAAAAATTAAGAAAACTCATTTTATTTTTTCCTGATACATTGAATTTATATTTCTCTTTTTTAGTCTCAGTTATACCACCTTCATTCCCTTTTAAGCTGTCTTTTGTTGTCCTCTTCAGCAGTCTTTTCAAACTTAAAAGCATTCCCTTTTGTATGATAGCTCCGTAGGTAGTTCTTAGGTAGTTCACTCATTGTAACCTTGATATCTTGTTAAGAGCAGGATGGCTTTGGATCTGACCCCTGGGCCAATGGTGAGGAAAAATCAGAGGGCCTCAGTTGAAAGAGTTGGGATGTTAACATTTTATTTCTGGGAGGCAATGATTTTGCCAGAGG
>NW_006283588.1:1407236-1410635 GCF_000327345.1 Myotis davidii
GGAAAGAGTCATTCTACGTTGGCAGTTTTTTTAAAAAATGTTTTTACTTTTGCATCATTACCCTTGGACTATAGTGCCTGAACCTACAAGTCTGCTAAATCCTTCCACGACTTTTTTATCACACCACATACAGCATTCTTTCAAATGCAAGGTCAGGGTATCCATCTCTTTTGATACCACGGCTGTAAAATGAGAAGTGCTGCTTATTTCAGATAAAACCTCTTTTTACCTCTCCCAAAAAAAGCTTTATTCTTTCACACATAATATCTGATTTTTACATTTCAGTAAAAAACAGGGTAAAACTGAGGAGAAGGACTCATAATGTTTGTGACTATTGAAATCACAAAGATGCATGGTTGGACGGTACTTTACAGGTCATTTATTTTACCCCTCCACCGTCAAATAAATTGCCTGTTACATCAGCCCAGGAAATGGGTCTGCAATCTTTTCTTGCTGCTCTGTGGCATGAAAATCTACTACTTTTTGTCTACACAGAGAATTAATTTATAAATTTAGGCTTTTAATTATACTTAAGTCATTGGACCTTCAGCATGTAGGAATTTTTAAAATCACTGGCAAATATTAACAAGACATGGCTCCTAACACATTCACATTGTAATCGCCTTCATTTTCTGAGGGCAAATGGAAAGACACTGGACGTTTTTCTATATCCTCATCTTCAAGTACGTCCTGCTTGGTGAAGATCTAGGTATGAATTCCTAACTGCTAGTCACTCAGATTCACAGTTCAAGGCTTTTGCAAAGTCTGACTCATTCTTAAAGTTTGGAGGACTATAAAAATAGTAAAAAGCTTATCTCTTATTTGTTCGATTAATTTAAAATTGTATAAAATAATGTGAATGTAATTGTATTGTTTATCTATAACCCGTCCAAATATTATTTGCCAATGACATCACAAAAGAGGTGAGTAGGAGCAAAGTTGTATTTAGCTAAAGAAATGATACCAGATGGCAACTCAAATCTATAGGGACAACTGAAGAGAACCTTAATAAATATATATATTTGAAATGCTATAAATATATACTTTCCCTCTTTCTCCAGCTTCTTTAAAATAAAGTTTTATAAAGTAATAATTATAATAATGCATTGTTTACTTTAAATCTTATATAAATGTAGTAAGTATAAAAAGAATACTATGGTATGGGATAAAAGTAATCAAGCTATTAATTTCTATTAATTTCCATAATAATGTGTCTATATCTCAGTGGAATTAATCTAAGTCTAAATTAGTTCTAATCAGTTAAGATGCATGTAAAAATCCTTAAAGCACCTACTAAGAAAATAATGGTTTAAAAAATAAAAAATCAGACTGTTGAACCTCAGAGGAAAGGCAGGGGAGGGTGGGTGGGAAGAGATCAACCATATATGGTTGGCATATATGGACACAGACACTGGGGTAGTGAAGGCCTGGACGGTGGGATGGGAGTGGGCTAGAAGAGCTTAATAGGGGAAAAGAGCTGGAAATGGAAAAGCTTGGAAGTTACTTTTGTTTTCCTGTCTCACCCTAGCCCTCCTTTAAGACGAGAAATGCACATTCAACTCCAGTTTTCATTGTGAGAAAAGACAAGGCAAGATATCAGGAGAAAAATAACCCCACTTTAAAACCCTAAATTCTATCTCAGTATAGCTTGGTATTTCAGATGTTGTTGTATTTTTCCAATTAGGCTAAAAACTTCATGAAAGGAGGCAGAGGCAAAATAAAATATTTCTTCTATTATTTGACCAAATTTTGCCAAAATCGATATTTTCAATTCCTGGGGGATATGTACCCCCTTTTTATAACTCTTTGATTCCAAAATATTATTTTACCAACAAGGGGATAGTATCCAATATCAGGAGACTTAAAGACTACTTTCACTAAAACATTTTGCTGTCAGCATATGAGATTAGATGTTAGCAAGCCAGTTAATTTTTACCTTCTTTCCATTGTGACTTTACTTAGAAACCTCCCATGTAATACTGTTTGAGATAGTTGCTTTGTAATTGGAAATGTAGACAGTTACACTTCTTAAATGCTATAGAACTTTACTTTATAATTTGTGAAATACTGCCTGTAATGATCATCAATGTTTTATAACTCAAGGAGTTATAAACTAGAGACTGCAAGATTCAGTAAAAAAAGAATCAAAGACCTCAAGCTATTCTCATTAAATAGAGTAAAAAACTGAAAAGAAACCTTGTTTCTCTAAGAAATAGTCTGCAAAATAATACATTTACCAACATTTAATATTTCCATATTTATAGATTATCTAATGAATTGCCAAAGTTAGCATTACATATTTTTTATAATCCACATTTTCTTTCTAGTTTTTTTGACTTCCATCATTATTTTACCATTTCCTGAATCTTGAAACATATTGACTTGATAATTCTACAGAAATTACAGCCTGTGAATATTTAAACAAATCTATGTACTCAAGTGTAAGTGAAAAAGTTGATGCTGTTATATAGATGATTTGATCTATAATTTGTACCATTCAAGACAAAGAGAAAACAAATAAAACTCCATAAGAAATAGAGGCCTGTAGAGAGAAAATGGATGATTGAAAAGGCATGTCTCTAAGGAGGTACATACGTGCACGGGAAGTTGGCTGGGAGAAATGGAATCATAAACACAGGATAAAAGTTTTGAACAGGATGAGGGTAAGCACTTGTCTAATAGAAGCAGAGATGTAGATGAGTTTGTATGCTAGTTGCAAGAATTATAAAAATATCTCTATGACATGCTGCTTATTTTCAGTATATTAACTCAGATAAAATTCAAGGCCGAGGGAAAGGTAGTGAGTACGGCAGTCAGAGTTGTTGGGAAGTGTTCTCTCGTTGACATTAGTGACCACACATTTATGGGGGCACAAATCTACGGTGGTGAGATGTTCTCTAGCAGCTCTCACAGGTGCTGACGTACAAAGAGAAAGCAGGCGATTAGGCTTAACCAGGGTTGGCCTCTGAGAACTGGAGTGGCAAGGTCCAATGGGGTAAGGAAGTTGAGGAAATTGTTCACGGGGCTTAAATGGAAGGGGTGTGGGATCTTTGCTCTACAGAGAAAAAGGAGAAGATAATTAAGGGCTGCTAACTTTTTTGTTAAAGGAGAGGTATTAAGAGAATTAACTAGGTAAACACATTGCATGAAATTAGGATAGGTGATTAAGAATATTGGAAGAATAGAAATTGAGATCAGAAAGGTAAAGGTCTAGAGTTGGCAAACTGAGGCTCGCGAGCCACATGCGGCTCTTTGGCCCCTTG
This sequence comes from Myotis davidii, assembly GCF_000327345.1. Lineage (NCBI taxonomy): Eukaryota > Metazoa > Chordata > Mammalia > Chiroptera > Vespertilionidae > Myotis > Myotis davidii. The sequence goes on from NW_006283588.1 coordinate 1,410,500, forward strand.
AATGTGGCTTTTCCACAAAATACCGGCTCTTCCACAAAATATCGACTTCTGCGCATGGGCCGCGAAGCTTCAATCGCACTGTACTTGCGCGCCCGCACGTGGTATTTTGTGGAAGAGCCACACTCAAGGGGCCAAA
>NW_006283588.1:1410815-1411293 GCF_000327345.1 Myotis davidii
GAGGAAGGATGGGAAGCAGATTTGGGCCTATTAAGCAAAGGTAATGTTCAGTGAGTAGAAGCCCAACTGCTATTTTCTGAAATTCAAACCTTAGAGTTTTTCTCTCTGCCTGAAGATTTCCCTTGTAATTTAGGTTTGAAACAATCTCAATGGATTTATTTTTATAACTTAAAAAAACTGAAACACCCTACATGCAGGGAAGATAGAGATATACATTATGTTGTCATTTATTTTATCCTTTGAATAAATACATGATTCTGTTGTTTTTGTGATGAGAGGCTTTGGGGGAAGGGTATGGCTAAGAGTTCAAAGACATTAGGCTCCTGTGTGGCTAGGGCAGGCTGGGGTGGAGGTTGGAGGTGGAATGCCATACATAGAAGGACTCATGGGAATGGCTTAAAAACACATTCAGGTGTAATATCATTTTATGACTTAGCTTAGACCTCCTATGTTAGCCTTAGAGATGAGAGAATGAGCA
>NW_006283588.1:1411888-1425066 GCF_000327345.1 Myotis davidii
TCCGTAAAATTCCACGGATGATGGAGACGACCTGGAGATACAGGGGAGCATGGCATGTGCATGGATTTGCAGGCTTGTATGCCAGAGATGTGCATCCAGAAGGCCGTGGCTGTGAGGGGGAGAAGCTTGTGCTGACACAGAACAGGTGTCGAAGTTGTCCAGGAAACATGAACAGAAGAAAGGAGAAGTTGACTTACTCAACATTATATTTTAAATAAGTTATTTTTATTAATCTTTAAATGCATAAGAAACATTTACCCCTGATAAATTATATCCCCATGATTGAATATTGTATTTATTTAATGGTTGATTGATTTCATATTTTTGAGGGTGAAAGCTAGCCCAAAGTTCAAAAAAATCTAAGTTCATACATTAAAGCATAGCCAGCGCTCAGAAGAGTGGCTAGCATGAGAGAAGCAGCCAGTTATGGTCAATGATTCTTCTTCTTAATTTTGATAACATAAAACAAATATTCATAGAACTTCGTGCCTAATGGCATAAGTACATGTCGAGCAGTGGGGAAATTAAAAAAAAAGTGTTTTTAAAACTTTCAGTACTTTAATATATTTTGAACAAGCCCATCACCTGTGCACATTGACATTTGAGCTTATATAACTTTAATTTTCACTTGCGTTTTTAATATATATATGCCTTCCTGCCCCAATACCAGTGAATCCCTTGAAGGCAAAAATATGTGTGCCCCATTCCTATATCTAAACTCATATCGGCTGTAATGTATGACACATAAGCGAGATTCAATGCAATTAGCTTATTATCAATATTTGGTTGGATAGAGGTCCTCCAAATCTCCAAATAAAGGAATTTGGGAGGGGTGATTTGAAATTAGGCCCTGAAATATTTGCTAATATTTGAAAAAGTATATATATATACTTTATATATATGGTGATATTTTTATTTGAATTTTAAAGACATAACATAATAATCACAAAACTCATCATTCCTTTATTTCCTTCTGTTAGAGCAGTTCTGTGTAGTGTCTTCTCTGCCTTTGAAATCTCTTTTAAAGCAGTCCCTTTGGTTGTCCTAGAGATCAGGATAAAATTCAGTTAAGTCACAGCTATTTAGATATACTAATCCCCACAAGAACCCTTCCTTGGTGAGCTGTTAAACACATAGAAGTGCAAATGACTAAATTAATAATGCATGTCAAAAAGTATCAGAGAAAAATCTCCCTTCAGTTTCTAATCCTTTCTAGATAAACATACCCATTTGGCATTAAACAAACTACACAACAGAGGATCAGCTTCTAAAAAGATTTTTGTTTGGATTCCTCTTCAAGTTGTTTTTCTGGAGGGGATCAAAGTCCCTTGGCCAATGTTTTATTCCATATTGTATTTTATTAACACTCCTGAACTCATTCTACCAATAATTAGCCATATTGGAATTTTAGAAACATTATCTTTTTGTTATCAACTACATTCTTGATAAAAATCTCAGAAAATACCTTGACCAACAGGGAAAGGGCATAACAACACAGGGCTAAGTCATGCCACTCTTAAGTAAAATTTAATGCGTGAAAGTTAATGTGAATAAAGGTAATGTGAATCTTTCAACCCGAGAATTTACTCAGTTTCTCTGGTGATTGGGATTCCTCACAGCATGGCGGTATCAAGGTCATCCTTATCTAGTGGCTTATGGCTCCAAGCATGAGTGCTGCAGTGAGCAAAAAGCAACAGCATCTTTTATCACCCAGCTCTGGAAGTCACACAGCGCCACCTCTGCAGTATTCTATTGATTCTATTCTACTGAGTCACTAAGACCAATCTAGATTAAAAGGGAGCGGGTGTAGACACCACCTCTTAATAGAATGAGATGTCAAAGAGTTTGTGGGTATGTTTTGAAACAACTACAGGATTTTACCACAAGGCATGATAAATTAACTTGCATTATCAATATTGCATTTGATTAAGTGGTCAAACATGGCATTGAAGTATAACTGAACAGAATGGTATACAAAAAAGTAGCCATTTGATTAACTCATTCCTGATCATATTCTTTTTTAAAAATATATATTTTTATTGATTTCAGAGAGGGAGGGAGAGATAGAAACATCAATGATATGAGAGAAGCATCCATGCCCCACACTAGGAATTGAGCCCACAACCCAGGCATGTGCCCTGACCGGGCCTTGAACCATGACCTCCTCGTTCATAGGTTGATGCTCAACCACAGAGCCATGCTGGCCTGGCCACTGATCATTTTCTTAGTGAATGAGATACTAGAGGTTAGAGAAGAATATAAGAAACTCTAAATATGGATACACTTAAGGCCTACCTATCAACAAAGTTTTAAGGGATGTTGAGATTTTCAACAGGAAGTGAAGTTTCCCAGTAATTTGAATAGGGTAGATAAAATGGAACAATTGTATCCGTATCCATCTCACAGTGGGGTCGACCAGCTGCCCTCCAAATTACCTGCCCCAGAACAGTATAATATTTAGTTACAACTAGCAACTTAGTGACCATTGTGAAATTAACTTTGTTAATTTAAATTAATTGTGTGAATTGTGTACTTTATCATTATTATTATTTTAGGTTTTGTAAATGACTAAGAGCTCAAAAACTTACCAGGTTTATCATCTAAATTATCATTACAGTAACAATAATTTCATTAAAAAAAGAGAAAGATTGAGAAATGAAGATTACGTAAAAACAAATACAAGAGAGCCATGTCATTGTAATAAACATTGTTGCCTTCAATATGGTCTGTAAAATTGCCATTAATAATGTGAGCTGTTTTTTATTTAGGAAATAGGAAAAATGAAAAAAATAACTAAAAAATTGCATCAGATTTAAAAGCCTGTCTAAGTTATTGAGTACATGTTGCCTAACTTTTAGCAGGTATTCACTTAAACTATGCCAACAGAATAAAAATATTTTAAAAAACATCTCCACTGAAATATATTCTTCAATTACAGAAATGGAAAACATCCTTATGCACTAATATTTAAACTTTATCACAGGAGTAACATGATTAATAATTGCATGATAGGGATATCTTTAGGTTAATGAATGTTCCCTAGAAATATATCAGGTCCTTCCTAATATTTAACTTCATTTTTGAAAGACGCTTCCTAGGATTAGTTAAAAATAATTTATTAACTTCTAAGTCAAATATTCTGCAATATCCCCTTATAATTTTTCTTATTGAAAATGACCAAGACTGATGGATTTGCCTTAATGGAAAATACAGTCATGTTTTCATTTATTTTTATCTCTTTAAGCTTACTTGGATATTGAAATTAATATTATAATCTTATGAGAACATTGCAAGTTGCTATAGGACTGAACCTAAGCTAGATATACACTTGAGAAAAGGTGATAATGAGAATATAAAGTAAAATTGTTACATGGATCCTTAAAAGTAGCCATGAAACTTTGGCCAAATATGTAAAGAACCAATCTTGGTAGAAGCACTGATATGATTCAGGAATTTTTCAAATTTCAGTTGGTGTTCAATTGACAGCAAAACTAGGTCTTTTGAAGGTCTCCTGTTTCCTTAATTTAAAAGTTCCCCAAATAAGTCTTTTTATAAACATAAGAATTTTTAAGGACTATAGTTTCATAAAGAAAGTTAGTTTCTTAGAATCAAATGAAAGGATATAATTGCTTATTTTTGTGGTTATTATGCTTATTAATATGGATTGTTTGGTAATATTTTCTAAAAGACTGATTTAAAAATTGTAGTACACCCTGCTTTTAGCAATGGTTCTGTTGTTAGGGCAATAGCCACCAGAGGGCAGGAAATATGCCTGTCACAGGTACTAATCAATCAAGGTGTCATGTCTCAAATATTAACTGATCTTGATAACTATTTATAAGATCATTACTTTTAAAAATTAACATAAAACTTATGTAGTATAACATAATATATATAGTATTTTTCCCTTTGCACAAACCCTTGCATCCATCATAGACCTTATTATATTTGCAAATTAAAAGAGCTCTTTCTTCTAAATTTTACTTTCTGCCACAACTCAGAAAGGTTTATTGACTTAATTATCTCATAACTTTTACAAAGAGACAGCTTCTAAATATACAACAAACCTAATACTGTGCTTGTGGTCATTTCCTTCTCTCTCCAAAATAAATAATAAAAATTGGCTAAAATATATTTGTCCTTTATTAACCTTACTATGTCTTAGTTATCTCTACTCTGTTATGGGTCTACTAATTATTCTTTCATGTAGATTTGTTGTGAAGCTTGAAAGAAACTATTATGCATGGAAACTATTTTGTTTTATATACAACACCCAAGAGATTGCTCAATAAATACTAGTTCTTCTTTTTATGATCAATATCCCATACACGTTTGACCATAACCTTTACTTTAATAATAATCAGATTTACATGTACAATTATTAAATGGTATAAAATATTTAAAATTAACTTGAAATAAAAACCACACAAAACGATGCAATAAATCTAATAATTTGATTACACTCTATTTCTCTCCCTTACTCAACTTAATAGCTATTGTAATTCATGATATTTAGGTAAAAACAATCTATACAAATTCAAATCTTGAAGTCAGAACTTCAGACATATCCACTGATTTAATAAAATTGTAATGAATCATAATAAATAGTATTCACCAGAATAATTTGTGCTTCATATAATGTTGAGCTTATACATTAACGCATATTTAAGATAATTTTTATTACCGGGGGTCTTAGGGACTAGAAAAATTCTCTTATTAGACAATAGGTTTCACTTAGCAATGTGCCTACAGCATACTGAGCTCAGGAGATGAATTGTTCACTTAAAAGTTCATTTAAAGGTGTCAGCAAGCACAGGAATTTAGCACTTTCTCCCCCAGATTGCCAACTGCAACTTGGCACTATGCGTCAGGCTGAATGACACAGGGTTTTAGAGATTGCAGTTTGGTGTCTGCAGGTTTCATGGGCATGAATAACAATTTTTCAAGAGCACTGTGGTCCCCAGAGTGTGTACACAAAAGACTATCTAATTTGAATTGCTTTAAAAATAGCTTATCACAAATATTTCTGATTTATACTTACCTGTTCACTTAGTTACTAATACTACTAGTGATAGCAAATCATAGATGTTGACTGCTCTTATTCATTTCCTAATAGGTAATATTGAACATTAATTAAGAAGCAGTATTTCACTGTAATGTCAGCAATCAATTTTAGAGCTGTAGAGGCCTGGGAAAGCAGAAGACAAAGAAACCAAAGTAACAATTTCCCTGGAGAAAAACTTCCATATAATAAGAAAAATTAAAACTTGAAACAATACTCCAAGTGTAAGTGCTCATTCTAAAGATCTATAGGTTATTGAGGCCTTGCTATGTGTTAGGCGTAAAGTTACTGTTGTATTTTCCTTTTATAGGTGAGAAAATGCATCTGGGTGATTAAATACATGAGCCAGTCATAGGGGGAGTGAGCTTCAGAGATAGGACCGAATCTAGGGCTGTCTACGAGCAAATGTTATGTTCCGGACACAGCACCACTCTGCTTCTCTTGAAATGCTATTTAGAATATCAACCTCTATATGGATGGCTGGACAGAAGTTAAAAGATAAGAGCAATAATTTACCATCAATTCTGAAAGTTATATAATTTTACTTGTAATAATTAAATTCCTCTTAAGGTTTGTCTCCTAGAACAGAGGCCTGAAATAACAGAAGCTTCAACTATATTGAATTTTAATTATCTTCCACCGGATTGTCTAGGAAAATGCTGTGCAAGTTTGCTTGGTTAACTTCGTGGTATCGGACACAGAGCTTCTTCTGTCTTATTGTCTCCCTAGTGAGTTGCCATCATGACGTATCAAAGATAATTCCTAGCACCTTGTCTGTATCCCAGCCAGGGATCTGAAGGAAAGAGAAAGAGAGAACACACCGCTTCTTTATAAGACTGGAATTACTTTTTTAAAAAACTGAGACAAAGTCATATAACATAATTTTTATTACATATTTTTATCATATGTATTTATTTTGCGTATTATTGCATATATTTTTATTATAATAGTTCTAAAACCAGATTTTGCTTAGTCTACATTTACTTTATTTGTACGCTATCCCTATAGTGTCATGCAAATGCAATACCTGGTTTAATAGTATTAATTTCAGGGTAATATTTAAAGTTAGATACTGACAATTTTGTGGTCATTATTTCTTTTTTTGTTGTTGTTCTTCAAACTTTACTTTCATACTCTTTTTAAAAAGATGTCCCAAGGACAGAAAAGAATAAACATCCTACACCTAAAGATTTCTCTTTTGACTTACTGGGCATGTAGGAAATCAATGAAGAGGCTAAAAATGACAACAGAAACAAAATAAAATAACTCTCACAGAGTTTATTCAAATTCAGGCATTGATTAATAAGGTTTCAGATCCATACCAGTAAATCATACAACTAAGATCTAAAATAATATCTATAAGTAAGTCTTGTATATTCTAGCCACAGAATTTTCACTCAAGGTTTGTCCTCCTGACTGGTAATATCATTAACGTAAATGTTTTTCCTGTCCTTGCCCAATGCTTATACAATCTAATATTAAAAAATAGAGAAACTGTATCAGAGTGAATATAGGTTTCATACATTATGATTTTATTCTCCTTGACTATTTGATCATTTGTAGTGGTCAATGTTTTGTTGTGAGATTAAATGCACTTAAGGTATCTTATGGTTGCTTTTAGTAGAGTGCTAAGTTCACTTAAAAATCTAAAGCTAATTTTCCAAATTTTATATGGAAATAAAAATTGAAATTAAGTGTCAGGTTATCTGGATGATTACAGGCCTCATGTCACTGTTTCAACAAATTCCAGTGACGAATCATATAAAAACTGAACTCGCTTTCATTATCATAATAGTTCTAGGAAACAATGTATTCTCCCAAACCCTACAGGGCATATGGCTCCTCAAAGGTCAGCACAAGATCTACTCAAAAAGGAAACGAATTCCCTTAACACATTCTGGCTTAGCATAGGCGCATTTGCATATTCCATGTTAGAATTTGGACCAAGACACAAATCTCAAATATCAAATTGGTTGTCCACGGGCCACAAATAGCTTACAGAGACATTTTCTTTGGCCATTACAGTATCCTTTAAAAATAACATGAAACTGGTTGTCAACATCTTAAACATTAAATGTTTTACATAAAGAGTCATATTAGCAGCATTTAAAAAATTAAAGTTAATGTTTGCCCACGTAGGGTCCCCATGGCCACATGAGGTGAGTAGTGGCCGCCTCTCAGCGAGGGCATTCTCTCTCTTGTTCACTTCACTGAAATTGGTCCGGATTGGCTTGGGACACACCACATCTGGCTACACATAGGACCACTCGATGGGATTCCAGTAGAGCTGGAAGGAAGCGGGGAGAGTGAAGGCCACAATAACAGTAGCTAACGCTGCTCTTTTCTGAGATTTCCAGCCCATTCTTCAGATTTCCCTCTTGTAGGGCGTGGGCTTGCCATCGCCCCTGCATTCAGAATGCTCCTGTAGGAGGTGCTGCTGTCAGAGGGATGAAACAGCCGTTCAATGCGCCTGCATTTTTATTGCAGCTTGGGTCACCTCCAAGATTTGCTGTCCTCTTCCTCATTAAAAGGGAGAAACTATGAGTTTTATTTTATTTTTTTAGCAGAAGTAGCTGTGGCACAGAGATGGGATTAGATGTAACATAGTTGTAACAAGTGCCATGATGAACTGTGAGAAAATTGTGGAAGGATATAAAACCTTGGGGAAGCTATGAAATCTGACATTTCTAATTCGGGTGGAAGTGTTCATTCCACTTACCGAATACAAGTACAATGATAATGTTCATGATAGCTTCAATGTATAGCATACATAGTATCGACCTTTGGGACCCATGTAAATATCCCTGTAGCGTGAATTAGACGCCGATGTTGTAGAAGGCATGCCTCGTTACTGCCTGATATCCAGACATGTGGAATGATATTCAGGCACTCTTGATACTTCAGAGACGGATAGGACCAGAGTGACTATAAAATGAGTCGGATAAATTTATAGACTATTGATACTGAACCTCAATCTCCTCCACCTATAAAGCAGAACTGTTGGACTTGATAAATTCAGATCCCCTTACATTGTAAATATCTGTGATTGCTATAAAACAAAATATATTTTATATGTGAAAGCTGAGAGTAGGCATAAACTAAAATCTGGTAAAAATAAAACAAGCAACCTCTTAAATAGGCAACAGAGTTACAGAACTATGTCCCTTTGTCTTCTGCCAGAGTCAAGATTGACACATCAAAGCTGTTACTCTCCGTGGCCATCCTGTGACCGAACTGGTTAGTATAATGTGCCATCCTTGGGTACCTGAAAACCTCAAGAGGCTACAGTTCTGCTCAGCATCGCTGCATCCTGCTTATTTTGCTATATTTATCATGAGCTTTATTATTTTACTTGAGGCCCAGTGCACAAAATTTGTGCACTTGGCGAGGCGGCTGGTGGGGGGCGGGGGAGGGAGTCCCTGAGCCTGGCCTGTGCCCTCTCACAGTCTGGGAGCCCTCGAGGGATGTCCAACTGATGGCGTAGGCCAGTGATGGCGAACCTTTTGAGCTCGGTGTGTCAGCATTTTGAAAAACCCTAACTTAACTCTGGTGCTGTGTCGCATATAGAAATTTTTGATATTTGCAACCATAGTAAAACAAAGACTTATATTTTTGATATTTATTTTATAAATTTAAATGCCATTTAACAAAGAAAAATCAACCAAAAAAATGAGTTCGTGTGTCACCTCTGACACATGTGTCATAGGTTTGCCATCACTGGCTTAGGCAGTTGGATATCCTTACTGCTATTGCATAGGTGGGAGAGGCTCCCGCCACCACTGCTGCACTTGCCAGCCGTTAGCCCAACTTCTGGCTGAGCGGTGCTCCCCTTGTGGCAGTGCACTGACCACTAGGGGCAGCCCCTGCATTGAGTGTCTGCCCCCTGGTGGTCAGTGCACATCATAGCGACCAGTCATTCCTCCATTTGGTTGATTTGCATATTAGCCTTTTATTATATAGGATATTTATTTATTCATGTTGAGTTACATCAATTAGTAAATTATTTCTCTGGACTCCAATTTTGTCAAAGTTTATTCTGAATTCAGCTATGTTCTCCCAACCTATCCCCTCTCTTCAGGGTTATTATTATTTTTTTTAGGATTTGCAAGCTTCATTGTTTTAACTGCTTGCTTCCCTAGAAATAAAAAGTGAGTCAAATTGGTTTTTATATTGATTCCCACGGCGACTAGCTTGTCATTGCTGTTAGTTGTGACGAACTTCCTTTCTCAGAGTCATTTGTTTCTGGACTCACTCACCTATGTTGCAAGCAGTGCTTGTTGACCTTGGGGAGTAATCTTTGGTTGGTGATGTATTTTTAAAAATGCACTGAAGTTGGGTACTGTAATTTATGACTTGGTTTGCTTCAGTCAGGTCTGGGATACTCTTCTTTCATATAAATGCTGGCATATATGTGTTGTAAATTTGCCTATCCAAACAAAATTATTTACCTCTTAAGCATCTTCTGCTGCTCCAGGGTAACTGTATTTTGGGTTATAGCATCACAAAGTATTCATTCTCTTTATCACTCATTATTCTTTCTGCAGCACTAAAAAGCATTTTGCTATAGTTTCTTGTTCCAACAGTCTAAGTAAGAAATAAAATGCCTTGGATTCTCATTTTATTATTCAGCCATTTATTGATTACTAGAGGCCAGGTGCATGAATTTTTGCATGGGTGGGGTCCAGCAAGCCAGGGGGAGTGGATGTGGGAGGTTGGCTTCCCCCCCCAATTAGGGTGGGGGGCAGAAAGGGGATGGGGCTGGCCAGAGGGGAGGGACTGCAGGTGCTTGGCGGGCCATCCCTGCCCCCTGGTCGAACTCCAGGTTGAGGGGACAATTTGCATATTAGCCTTTTATTATGTAGGATAACATTAAGCAAATACCTTGCCCTCACTTTAGCTCAGTTTCCATATCTGTGAGATGGACACAATATTAATAGGCCATTCTATTACACAGAATTTGTACAAGGAAAATGTCAGCTATACAGGAAAGGGATTTTCAAATTTCATATACAAATAGATTAATAGTGTTTTGTTCCAGGCTAGCAGGGATCCTGAAACAGAGTGTAGGCTTGAGATGAATATTAAATGTCATGTGTTCAGTTATTAATACTTTTCACAGATTCATAGAGCCAAAGGCAATCTTCCACTATCCCCTCACATGTAAGGCCCAGAAATCTCCCTCTGCTTCTCTGCTTATTAATAGCAAACCTACAATAAGATTTAAAACTCCCAACTCCAGGCCTAGCTCATTTACACCAGAAATTTGGACTGACTTCTCACCGGTGTGTATACCCTGTGAAATGGTTTGGCTTTATTATCAATCTATGCTCATTTAAATGCTCCCCAGGAGGAGGAGAGAAACGTTTTTACTCCTTTAGACAGATTCTGGGAATGAAGCATGTGGAGAAAGTAAAAATCATTCTACTCATGTAACTTTCAAAGTAGTCTAGATGCTTTCTTGAAGTTCAGTTATAATTGAGTGTTAATCTTCTCTCCTCCAAACTGTATCATGCCCTCACCCAGATTTTTGCTAATTCCCAGAGTTGAGGTGTGGTTATGTTCTCGGGGCCACCTCTGCTGCCTGGGTGTTGTTTCTGCACCACCCTATGTTGGACTCGTTAAAAATGTAAGTCTCTGATGCCAAGCATTCATCAGGTTAGCGGACTTGATTGAATATATAGTGGGCGGGGGCATTGGCTATTTATAGGAAAGGGTCAACTGAGAAGCTCACAGATTTCTGCAACATATCAGTCCCTGTTTTTCGTAGTGCATTTTTTGTTGTTGTTTTCTCTATCTCAAGAACTGTAAATGCTTTCTTCTGTAGTTGTCAGAGTTTCTTAGTTCTCTTATAGGAAAAATTGGCAAATGCCAACACAGAAACACAGACAAAGAGTAGGCAGTGGTTCATTTTATGATGTTATTTTTCAACACAGCTGCTAAGAGAAATTCTGGCACTGCTTCTTTGTAAGTAACATTCCTCCATTTCGATTTATAAATGTGTGTTTTCTTGTAATTATACTAATGCAAGTTTCTGAAGTCTTATGGGACAAATTATTATTTAGGAATTTATTTTGTCAGTATGGAATATCCACCGTATACTGTATTAAAACAATAAAACTTCAAGGTTTAATTAATCTAGCAGCTGAACAATTTCAAAAATTATCATTTTCATGTGTGGGTGGCCCTTTTCAAAAAGGTAGGTGCTAACATTTACCAATAGATTAGATAACATTTCTTATCTATTCTCAGACAGTGTGTCTGTCCTTCAACTTTAAAATTAACATTCTGAATTTTTTGCTGACTGGACTAAGTTGTTATAGGCCTATTTCTGAATCAAATCAGTATGATCACATAGAATAAGATTATGCTGATTGATTTAGACAAATAAATGCCCACCATTAGATGAGAGTAAGAACTCAGTTTATTCAGTCCATATAGTTTAGTAAGGGGGAGGTTCATTTCCCAGCAATAATGTTGGGGCTGATAAGATACTGAGTTAAGACACCAACAATTATCAACTATTCCACGTGGAAACTTTCCTCCATTAGTATGCATCTCAAAATGAGAAATCCAATTATTTGTATCTAACTTAAAAATAAACTATATACTGATTGCCTTTGTTTTAGATGCAGAGGCAGCCAGTGTTAGGTATGAACCAAATCCATTCTTTGCCTTTACTAGATTGGGGCTCACTGACTATTGTAAATTGGCTTGTGCATCATAGCCCCCTGTGGTTGGTTGAGACTTATATAGACCATATAATGCCAGTGAAAGACTGTTAAGGGTTACTTTTTCCTCTTGTCACAGCATCTGGCATAGATCCAAGAGGTAGTAATTGTAAGTCAACAAGGATCTCAGACTAAGGACGAAGAGAAAACGTTGTTCAGAGCTCCCACCTGACCCATGAAGCACATGGAGAATGAGTAAGAAATAAAACTTTGTTCTTTTAAGCCACTGAGAGCTGAGAATCAACTCTTATCACAGAATAACCATAGTCTATCCTTCCCTAATCATTTTGGCCTGGCATATTGTCACCTAGAGGGTCAGGGGCTATCTTTTCCAGGCCATTCTTATAGCCATGTGACTATGTTTGTCCCAACAAAATAGCAAAGGAATTGATGTTTTCAACTTCTATATTGCTTGTTTGAAAGGATATCTGTTTTCCTGGGGTACATTTTTAATCTCACTTCTTGTTAGAAAGGGCGATGTCTACAGTAAGCATGAAAGCCTCATGTTGAGGATGGCAGAGCTCACCCATATCTTTGGCCCATGGATGACTTAACTCATTAAAGGCAGCCTCCTAGCTCAGTGCTTTATATGAAAGAGCTATAAAACTCCTATATTCCTTAAGTCCCTGCATTTTGGTGTTTGCTGGAATAGTCTTTCCTTACACTAACAAATACATCAACCTGAACAAATAGTGAGCCCGCAAGAATTTATAGATATATTTATACTATACTTTCTCCATAGGGAGTGAAAAATAAACAAAAAGTTTATCCTTTATTTTTATTATTTAACTAGAGGCTCAGTGCACAAAATTTGTGCACAGGTAGGGTCACTAGGAATGGCCAGCAATTAGAGCTGATCAGGTTCCTCACTCCTTGCCTCACTCCTAGCCTCCTCCTTCCCTCACTCCCTTAGTAGCCCACCACCTCCACCATTGGTTGCCCGCTATGTTCAATACCACCCCCTGGTGGTCAGCACACATCATAGCAAGTGATCGAACTCCGGGTCTCCTGGTCGAACTCCCGAGGGGACACTATGCATATTAGCCTTTTATATATATGCTAGAGGCCCAGTGCACAAAAATTTGTGCACTCGGGGGTAGGGGATCCCTCAGCCCAGCCTGTGCCCTTTCGCAGTCTGGGACCCCTCGGGGGTGACCACTTGCTGGCTTAGGCCTGCTCCCCGGGGGTTTGGGCCTAAGATGGCAATCAGACATCCCTCTGGCAGCCCAGTCGCCGTTGGGGGATGTCCACTTGCCAGCGGGGAACAGGCTTAAGCTGCAGTCAGGCATCCTTAGCACTACTGAGGAGGCAGGGGAGGCTCCCACCACCACTGCTGTAGTGGCAGCCATCAGCCTGGCTTGGGGCTGAGGAGAGCTCTCTCCTATGAG